>NW_022111315.1:259448-262054 GCF_000313985.2 Echinops telfairi | reverse complement strand
GCTACTGTTCTGATTCGGGAGACCCCTGTGAAAGGGTCCTTTGACCCCGAAAGGGGTCACAACCCTCAGCATGAGAACTGCTGCTCTAGAATGTCTAGATTCCATGGGTATTTAATATTGTGTTCTGTTCTGCATTTTCTCCTGTTTTCCCAGAATTATTCTTTCTATATCAAGGTGTTCAATAATGGTTCCAGGCACCATCTACTTCCTTTAGTGTCATAGTAAAGGAAACAATTGTTCATGGAAGCAATTAGGCCACACCTGGAGTCTTCATCTCCTGTTTCTATCTCTCCTTCCTCTGTTACTCTGTCAGCAGCTTCTATGCTTCTAAGATCCCGGCCCCGGGAAGAGTGCAGTGAAGTAGGAGGTGAAACAAAAGGACTGAACATGTTCCTAGGCCAATTAACCAGTATCCATGAAATCATGACCCTAAATCTCCAAATCAATGAACCAAATTTCAGCAGCTACTCATTTTTCTGTATTTTTAAAATTGTTTTTATAAATATAACAACTTTTGCTGATTCAACTTTTTTATATGTATAATGTATTGGCAGCAATTATATGACTAAGCTGTATAGTCCTCTAGTGGATTGTAATTTTTCAGTGTAATTTTTCCATCACAATAAACCAGAACTCCATAAACATTATCCCCATTTGTACTCCCATCCTTAATAACCACTAAAAAAATTGGTCTGTAAGTTTTCCTGTTCTTATGTTTGTATTTAAGTAAGATCATATCTTATTTATCCCTTTGTGATTGAAACTCTTAAGAGTTTGTTAACCTAGCTTTAGGGAGTCTTGACCTGTAAATCTGTAACTTTATATTCAAAGATTCAAAATTATTTTTGACCTGAGATCTGTCTTTTCCAGTTCTGTCCAGTATTTTCTGTCTTCACTTCCTCAAACACTAATCTTTAATGAAAGTGCTATAGAGTTTAGTAAAAGTGCTATAGAGTTCTTAAGCACTTTCAGTTAAACCTTTGAGCAGAAAGCTCAAAGATTTATTTTTGTTCTCTCAGGGATCACAGTTCTACACTTTCTGTTGGCATGTATCTAAAAACAATTGTGTTATATATATTTTTACAGATTTTTTAGTTGTGCGTAGTGGGAGGATTAGTACATTAGGACTTAATTGTTCCTTCATGCCCAGGAGTCTCTTAGTTTTGTTCGTGGTTCTGTTCATATATGGAAACTTTTTTGTCCTGCTAACTAGTTATTTCAGTTCCTCTGTGAAGCTTTTCTGATACCTCATCCACTCCTAGAATTGGTCACTTCCTTTGTGCCTTTACTGAAACGTACATGCATTTTTTTATGGCATTTTAGTCTCCTTCTGGTGGTGTAATGGGTACATGTTGGGCTGCTAATCTATAGGTCCGCAGTTCGAAACGTAACTTCTTACTCCTGTAAAGAATTATGATCTTGGAAACCCACAAGGGCAATTCTAACCTGTCTATAGAGTTGCTGTGAGTCAGCATTGACTCGATGGCAGAGTTTGATTGTTGAGTTTTGTTATACTAGCCTTATGTCATTTTGTTTTTTCTTTCTATGTAAATGCCTATCACCTGGGAAGTACTCCGAAATGAAAAAATGAATAGGAATATTAAAGACTATTATTAGGAAGTGTTTTAGGCAGGGATTGAGAACTCAAATGTTTGTAGACTCCAGGCATAAATGAGTTCAGCAGACCTGTTAAAGACTACAATAGTCTGGGGAGCACATGCCTTATCTAAACATACTTATTAAGATATAATTTGCATATAGAAAAATGCATATATTATGTAATGGGTATAGAATTCACCCCATTTTCAGAAACTGAACTGATTTTTTAATGTGGCCCATGTAAGCTGGATTGGCATGAAGCCCACCAGTTTGCATATATATATAGAGAGAACTGTATATTTTAATTAAGAAATTTGCTTTTGGCAATTTAAGACATAAGTTAACAAAGCCCTTGATACTATTTACCTCAGAACAAGTTAAAGCCTAATAAATATGATCCTATAATTTAGAATATGAGGTGATATTAACTAAGAAACTTCATAAAAAGGATGTGATAGTAGATGAACAGATCAATCAGGCCAGAAACATGTTCGAGAATATAGAATCATGAATATGATTATGATAGCATTTCAATTAGTGAAAAAAGGATAGATTGTATTTCATAAACATGGTTTGGACATTTGACCAATTGTTTTAAAAATTAGGTATTTCTTATATTTCAAATTCCAAACATTTAAATATTAAAAATATTAGAAGATGTAGATTGAATATTTTATGGGGGGCTGGCCCCAGTCCCAAATACTAAGTGGATGCCTGCCCCTCTCCCGAGAAGAAGTTACTTCAAAGGATGGCACTAAATCCGCACCTCCGGGAGAAGGATATATCTGACCAGAGCACACAGGAGCAGATGACGGGGGAGAAGGAGAGACTGGAGTACGTCCTGGCCCACCAGGCCTTGAGGGTGATGACCCCAATTAGAGCAGCCAGTCCAGAGAGAGGACCACATGGCCAGCCCCACTATGAGACGTGATGCCCCTCACTGACCCATGACCCTGCGGGGGACAACACCAGAGACATGGTGTGGGAATTGCACCCGATCTGATCCC
>NW_022111315.1:254535-257298 GCF_000313985.2 Echinops telfairi | reverse complement strand
AGGGGGGAGCATGGAGGGAGGGGAAAAATGAGGCCCTAATGCCGGGGGCTTAAGTGGAGAGGAAATGTTTTGAGAATGATGAGGGCAGTGAATGTACAAATGCGCTTTACACAATTGATGTATGTATGGAATGTGATAAGTACAGACAATATATGAACCTTGTTTGGATGTAAAAGCACAGCTGAAACAATTTGGGAACATTTTAATGTTGACTGACTATTTTCGATCTGAAAACAGTTATTTTCTAAAAGAAATGTGGAAATAGCAAACTAAATTGGCCATATGTTGATAATTATTGAAGCTGGCTAGCGGGTACTTGAGGATTGGTATATGAGGGGGTACCCCTACAAAACCGGAATTGCATTGGGTAGAGCAGAGCTTTTGTTGTTTGTATTTTCCTCCGCTAGGCGAGCATCAGGCAACTTGCTCTGAGTTAGTGGCGTTGCATGGAAAGGTGAATTTTTTCCATAAAAGCAGTTTCACTTGAACCTCATTTTTTGTGATGGCTAATTTAAGAGAACAGCGTGCAGCTGTGAAATTTTGCTTCCTGCTTGGAAAAATGCCACAAAAAACGTTGTGATGTTGAACACTTACTACAAGAACAGTGCTATGGGAAAAGCTCAGGTGTATAAGTAATTTTTTTGTTCCAAAAATGGTAAAATATTGATTGATGACAAATCTAGTTCTGGATGTCTGTCAACTTCCCAAACGGATGAAAATGTCAAGTCATAGTGCATTTGGAGTTCTATTCCACCAGGACAGACTGTTGATCAAGCTTTCTATTTAGAGGTCTGAAAAGATTGTGTAACAGTGTATAATAAAAAAAGGCCCTGATTTATGGCCGATGGGGGGCTGATTTTACCACTAGGATGAGGCGCACGCAGCCATCTCAGTGAGCTATTTTTTGGCCAAAAACAGCATGCCTCTCTTGCCCATGCACCATACTCATCTGACCTGGCCCCATGTGACTTTTTTGTTCATGCAAATTTAGAGGGACATGACAAGACAGCGATTTTTGAGGAGCTCGTACCAAGGGTTCAAGTAGAAAGAAAATGTTTTGAAAATGATGATGGCAACAAATGGACAAATTTGCTTGACACCATGGATGGATGGATGGATTGTGATAAGAGCTGTATGAGCCCCCAATATAATGATTAAAAAACAAACAGTGATTTGACAAAAAACGAGGCAGTGCTGTCAGCCATCCAATCAGATGAATTTGAAAAATGTTTTCAAGAATGGAGTCCCTGGAGGGGCCTGAGTGCTCGGCCTCCATACCAGCTACGTGGACAACAGCCCCTCTCCCCCCAGAAGAATTTACTTTAGAGGATGGCCCTGAAGCTATAGCTAGGGCAAAGGGACATGTCTGATCAGAGCACACAGAAGCAAATGGATGGGGCAGAAGAGAGAGAGAATACATCCTGACCCACCAGATCTGGAGGACCATGTCCCTGCATCGAACAGCCAATGCACACAGTGGACCACATGGCTGATCCCACTATAAGACACGACGTCCCTCACTGACACATGGCCCAATGGGGACAACACTAGAGACTCAGTGTCGGGATTGGCCAGGACTGACCCTGCAACACTGAGGCAAAACACTAAAGGTGTGCAGTAGAGCAACAGAGGAGCAGAGCAGGGTGCAAAGGATAGTCTCGGGGGCCAGAGCATGGCACCCCATCAGACTTGACTGGAGGACACGCCTAGAGGTCAAAAATCAGACCTTGATCTATTTACAGGTTTTTCTTTTTTAAAATCAAAAAACATTTTTTTTTAATTTAACTTATTCTTTTATGTGTGATTGGTTTTCTTTTTGTCATCATTGTGTTCTCCTTTGTCACTTTGTCTTGCTATGCCTTGTTCTTTTGGGTGCATATTATTATCTCTGCTGATCTATCTAGATAAGATAGGCTGGATAAACAGTCTGGAGGAGAAAACGGGACCGATGGTTCTGGGAGGACATAGGAGAGGGGGAAGCGGGGGTAAGGAGGTGGTTTTGACCAACCCAGGGGCAAGGGAACAGCAGGTGATCCAAAATTAGTGGCAAGGAGGTTGTGAGCCCTGCTAAGGGCAATGTAACCAAGAGAAATTACTGAAACCCAAATGAAGGTTGAGCATGATAGTGGGACAAGAAGAAAGTCAAAGGAAATAGAGGAAAGAACTAGGAGACACAGGGTATTTATAGAGGTCTAAATACAGGCATGTACATATGTAAATATATTTATATAGGCTGGTGGTGAAATCTACATGCATGTATTTATAGGTTTAGTATTAAGGCAGCAGATGGACATTGGACCTCCACTCAAGTACTTACTCAGTGCAAGAACACTTTGTTGTATTAAATTGGCATTCCATGATGCACATCTTCCCAACACAGTCACTGAAGACAAATGTTTGCATAAGCAAAAGTGGTGAAGAAAGCTGATGGTGCCCGGCTATCAAAAGATATAGCATCTGGGGTCTTAAAGGCTTGAAGGTAAGCAAACGGCCATCTAGCTCAGAAGCAACAAAGCCCACATGGAAGAAGCACACCAGCCTGCATGATCACGAGGTGCTGAAGGGATCTGTTATCAGGCATTAAAGAACAAAAAATCATATCATTGTGTGCTCACCTCCCTGATAACGATTGCTGAAGACAAATGGGTGCATAAGAAAATATGAAGAAAACTGATGGTGCCCGGCTATCAAAAGATAGAGCGTCTGGGGTCTTAAAGGCTTGAAGGTAAACAAGCGGCCATCTAGCTCAGAAGCAACAAAGCC
>NW_022111315.1:251507-253596 GCF_000313985.2 Echinops telfairi | reverse complement strand
GGTCTTTATTGCAAATAATAGATTATAAAATTCTGACCCACTGCGAATATTGCAAAGGTAATAGCATTTCTTCTTTTTTCCTCATGTATAGGGCCTGAGAGTCAGTATACTAAGACTGCTCAAGAGATTGTGAACATCTGTTACCAGACATTGACAGAGGTAGGTGGTAAGCCCATTGATACATAACATTCTGAATTTTTTTTGCTCCTTTGGGTGAAGGATATTGTCTTACTTGTATCCATAATCAATCCTCATAGAAGCAGAAGTCAAGATTTCAAGTACCATATTATACTCGTGTAGAAGCCGAGTTTTTTCAGCACATTTTTAATGCAGTTTTGTGGCTGATGTTAGGGTCGGCTTGTACTCGAGTATATATGGTAATGCTTTTCTGACTCCACTGCCACCATGGCACCTGTGAAAAAGCCTTTGGTGAATGGGGGCAAAAAAAGAAGTAGGTTCTGAAGTTCGCCCTTCATTGTACCCACCCTGTAGACGTGGAATCATGGATGCTACCAATTTTGAGCAGTTTTTTTAGGAAAGAATCAAGGTGAATGGGAAAGCTGGTAATCTCAGGGGAGGAGTCATAACCATTGAACAAAGTAAGAGCAAGATTACTGTAACCTCTGAGGTTCCCTTTTTCAAAAAATATGTGAAATATCTCACAAAAAATATTTTAAGAGTAGTAGTCTACGTGATTGGTTGCATGTTGTCGCCAACAGCAAACAAAGTTACGAATTAATGCTACTTGTAGATAACCGAGACAAAGAAGAGGAAGATGAGGATTAAACCTCCTTTTTTAGGAATATTTTGTATGAGTCCTTGAATAAAACTTGGGATTCCCCCCCCAAAAAACAAAGGATTTCAAGTGATGCATTGTGTTAACTGCTGCATAAAACCTCTTTAAAGTATTGAAAAGCAAAAAGAAGAGCTGATAACCAAGGACTCAAATAGAAAGTAAATGTTTAGAAAATGATGGCAGCATATGTACAAATTTGCTTGATACAATTGATGCATGGATTATTGTGGGGGCTTTAAGATCTCCAATAAAATGATCTTTTTTTAAATGTCAAGGTTGTGACTGTAAGGACTAAGGTGCCCCTGACCCAAGTCCTGGTATTTTCATCCATCTTATGTGCATGTGAAAGTTTGACATTGAATAAGGAAGACTGAAAAAAAAGTCCATTTGAATTGTGGTGCTAAAGAAGAATATTGAAAGTACCGTGGACTGACAAAGTAACAAACAGATCTATCTTGGAAGAAGTACAGCCAGAATGCTCCTTAGAGATAAGGATGGCAAGACTATTTCACATACTTTAGACTTGTATGTCCAATGAGATACCACTCCCTGGAAAAGGACATCATGTTTGGTAAATTGGAGGGGTAGTGGAATTGAGAAAGACCCTCAACAAGATGGCTTCTCTCGGTGACTGTTACAATAGTCTGTAACATAGCAGTTGTGAAGATAGCACAGGACAAAGCAGTGCTTTATACATAGTCACTATGAGTTGGAATCAACTTGCTACACCTAACATCAGAACTTGGGTTATGCCTTCTCTATCTTGTTTTAAAATGTAACAACATCCAAACTGCCATTTCCTGTTTCTTTCACTGCTTTATTTTCCTCCTATCACTTAAAGTGTTTTATTATGTTATTAATGGATATTTAATTATTTTGGTTATCTTCTGTACACTGCCCCTGACTTTTAGAGCTCTTATAACAATTCATACATCCATTGTGCCGAGCACATTTGTACATATGTTGCCATCATCCTTTTCAAAACATTGTTTTCTACTTGAGCCCTTGGCATCAGCTCATTTGTTTTCCTTTTCCCTCCCACCCTCATGAACCCTAGGTAAATTTTAAATTATTATTATTTTCATGTCTTACGCTGTCTCCCTTCACCCATGTTTCTGTTGTTCGTCACTCTGGTTGGGGGGGTGTATACGTTGATGATTGCAATAAGTTAACCCACCTTCCCCCTACCCTCTAATCGATACTCCCATTATTGTTCCTGAGGGGGTTACCTGCCCTGGATTCCCGGTGTCAAGAGCTCTTCTCTTTAGTAGTGTAAATGCTCTGGTCTAGCCA
>NW_022111315.1:235993-251314 GCF_000313985.2 Echinops telfairi | reverse complement strand
GGGGGGGCGGGTGCTAGGAGGAAGCTTTAAAGACTAGAGGAATGTTGTATATTTCATCGCTGCTATACTGCACCCTGGCTGGCTCATTCCTTCCTTGTCACCTTTCTGTGAGGGGATGTCCAATTGTCCATAGATAAATGGGCTTTGGGTCTCCACTCCAGTCTGCCTCATTCACATTTATATGATTGTTTTGGGTCTTCAGGTGCCTGTTACCCAATCCTGTCAGCACCTCATAATCACACAGGCTGGTGTGCTTCTTCCATGTGGACTTTGTTGCTTCCCTGCTAGATGGCCATTTGTTTATCTTCAGATACTATATCTTGTAATAGCTGTGCACCATCAGCTTTCTTCACCACAGAAAATAGAGCTCATATGAACAAGATGGGCTGGAACTTGAGTATGGGCAAAAGACCCTAGAACAGTGGTTCTCAACCTTCCTAAGGCTGCAACCCTTTAAAATAGTTCCTCATGTTATGGTGACCCAGAACTGTAAAATTATTTCCATTGCTACTTCATAACTGTCATTTTGCTACTGTTATGAATTGTAATGTAAATATCTGATAGGCAGGATGTATTTTCATTGTTATAAATTGAACATAACGTATGTACGCATGTATAAACTGAGTTTTTCAATACATTTTTTTAATCGTGTTATTAGGGGTTCATACAACTCTTAATCACAATCCATATACATCATTTGTGTAAAGCACATTTGTACTTTCATTGCCCTCATCATTCTCAAAACATTTGCTCTCCACTTAAGCCCCTGGCATCAGTCCTCATTTTTCCCCTCCCTTATGAGCCCTTGATAATTTATAAATTAATATTTTCAATACATTTTTAATGCTGATATTCTTGTCGAATTATACTCAAGTGTATATGGTAATTAAAGCATAGTGATTAATCACAGAAACTATGTAATTATATATTGTGAAATATTTATTTCTAATTACAAATGGGAATTTTGTCTTGAAGCATGGTGTAGCATGGGTCTTAATATAACAACAATAAACTACATTGCAACATTTTGAGATAGTATGCATAAAAAGCCAATGTCAGTGTGAAGGTTGAGACAGCTTTCTCACCAGATCAGAAATTCTCAGGACAGTCTTTTCAAGAACACAATCGAAGATCATCTTCTACAACAAGTCTACTTCTGTATTTAGACTTGATAACCAACAAGCTGGAAAACCCTGTTTCACAAAGATATGTTGTTGGAAATGGAAGAAGAAGAAGGTGCAACACAGTTTCAGACAGAACGTCATATGATTACAAACACTTGATCCAGAATTTTGTAACTGACATTGTAGAAAAATCAGTTCTCGCTGCATCGTGGTTAATAAGTTCAATGAACTCTTTTTGTGCTCTCTCAAGAACATCTCAACTTTGATTTGCCTTCTGGCAAGTGCAAATGGGGTGTCAGGTACACTTGGAAAGTACAATGAAATTTCCTCTGCAGCATGTGCAATGTTCTTTCACAGACATTTTCATCATCATCCTTTTGTCTGGTTCAATGTCATCCTCAAAGAAAGCAAATAAGTTAGGCAACATATAAATTTTATTTTCATCCAATTTTTTTTTTTACCAAAGCTGAAATTTCATTTGGAATGATCAGATCTTTTCAGACAAATCGAGGCATGTTACATTTGGTCCTTGCAGTGATAAATGTAACTCATTCAAGAAGGCAACCAAAGAAATTACTTTCTGTAGTTCGCGTTTATCGCTGAAAAGTGCTTCGAACTACGTCCTTGCTTTCTGATTTTAAAACGTTTTGATTTCATCACAAAGCTCAAAAGCACGTTTTAAAACTTTTTCTCTTGACAACCATCTCACTTCCGTGTGAAAATAGCAGACCCTTGTTCTTCGCATCCAACTTGTTGCACAGTTGCGAAAACAGTCGACTGTTTAAAGTGCTTGCCTTTACAAAATTGACAGAACTTTTGACGCTTTTCATTACTTCTTGTAACTCTTGTGGCAGTGTCTTTGTTGCTAGTATTTGCTGATGAATCATACAGTGAGTTCCCATGACTTTAGGTGACTCAGTACCAAACGTTGAAATTCAGATCAGCATCCTAGCATAGCTGGAGCACCACCTGTGCAAACACCACAAACCTTTTCCCAAGAGATCTTAAGCTCTTTCAGAAATGAACCAACTGTGTCAAATACATCACGTGCAGTAGTTGTTTCAAGAGGTTTGCAACAAAGAAACTCATCTTTAAAGTCGCCATCATTAATATACCTCACGTAAACTAGTAACCATGAACAGTGTGCAACGTCTGTAGATTCATCAAGTTGGATGCTAAATATTGGAAATGGAGCAGATTTAATTTCCTGGATTACCTGATCAAGAATATCAAGACATGTCATCTATTCTTCTGCAGACAATGTCGTTAGAATAAAGAAATTGCACTCAATTTCCTAACAAATTCGTCTCCGATTATAACTCGAACAATGTCTTTGGCTGCTGACAACAGTAAATCCTCAGCAATGGTGTGAGGTTTCATAGCTCTGGCAATTCTGAGTGCCACCAATAGGAAGCTTCAACAACTGCTATGCTTTGTTTGTGGTACTTGTCACCATTGTCAGGTCTGGCTTTCTTGAGTCCATCAGCTTTGCTTCTAAAATAGTTGGTAACCTTGTTGGCAAAGCTTGGATGCTTGCCATCAAAATGGCATTTTCATTTGTTCGACTTCATAGATTTGGCTGGTAGAACTTCACAACAAATAACACATTGCTGTTTCTCAATTCCTGCTGTAATTGAGGTAAAACTATACTGTAGAAAACCCTCAGTATGTTTTCTTAACATTCTTCTCTACATGATCCATTGTCATGGTAATGGTTTGCTAATGAAAATAATATATAACAGTAGTTTTAATAATACAAAAGATGTACATGGCATAGTTCAGTCAGTATAGTTCCTTAAAGTTTCCTATGATTTACCATTGTTGGGTTTTTTTACATACCTGTTGCTATCACATGGGGGCAGTATTTACATCAACCACAGCTGAATATACATGATACAGGTTGTTGTTGTTGTTGTTGTTGTTGTTTGCAGTAGTTGATGATTTTACAGTACATGATTTTACATTTACCCAGTAATTATGATTCATGAAGTGTTGTTTTACTTCCAGTACTGATTCTTTCAACACAGCAGGTGCTTTCTACAGTCGCACACGTGTGACTGGTCCACATAAGTACATTATGGGGTGTATGTGATGGGGTTGGCGCAATGATGTCATCAGTCCAGGTACTCATATGTGGGCGTATCTGCATGTGGGCAGCCCTGCTGGAGACAGATAACAGGAGTGATGTCTCAGTTCCTAAAAGCATCGGAAATACGTGTTTTCCCATGGTCTTAGGTGACCCATGTGAAAGGGTCGTTTTACCCCCAAAGAGGTGGCGATCCACAGGTTGAGAACCACTACTCTATATTTCTTTTTACTTTCCTCCTGTCCCGCTATCGTGTTTGACCTTCATTCAGCTCTCAATAAATTCTTCTCTGCTACATTGCACTTGATGAAACTCCACAAGGGAAGACACGGATTTTTGTTTTGTTTACTTTTGTATCCCCAGTGTCTAAACCATTTGTTTAATATATTTTATTAATAAGTTTGTAATTAATTTTAAATTATGTTCATAATTAATATGTTTTCTTCTTTCAGTATGATGAACATTTGACTCAACTTGAGAAGGATATTTGTACAGCTAAGGAAGCAGCTTTGGAGGAAGCAGATTTAGAAAGCTTGGACCCAATGACCCCAGGGCCTTATACACCTCAGGTGAGTCAAAGGACTAGAAACGTTCTCTTCTCTTGTTCTTGTTGGTTTGGGGAATTGGGAGCATGTTAGCAGATCTACTTACTGAGATACCATTCTTCTCTGTCCTTCCGCTCCATGTGCCTTTCGTGTGCTTTCTTGTCTTCTCAAAGGCTAAGGTGAGTGAGGACCATGGGTCTTGGTAGCGTTGTTGAATTCAGAAGAGACAGCTGTGGGTGAATGTGTGGGGTGGGAATTTTAGTTGTTTACTCAAGATTTGAGAGTACCACATTAGTGGCTTTTGTGTCCAGAGGCATCCTTTGAGTCTCTGGAGCTGTCTTGTTTATGAATTGGAGTTGTAAGAACATCCCCTAGAGTGTACACTTCTCAGAACCATGGGCCACATTATTCCTGTGTCCTATAGTTCCTGATTATTCCCTCAAAGGTATCTCAGGGCAGCTTAGATATTCACTATTTTCCTGGATTGACTCTCTCCTAGTGAATGATAACAGGTAATTATAATGTTCTCATTTACATGAAAATTTGTTAAAGACTAGGCAGCAGATGAATATATGTATATATATATATATACATATATATGTATGTGTGTATATATGTGTGTGTGTGTGTGTGTGTATATATATATATATATATACACACACACACACACACACACACACACACACATATATATTTGTCTTTCTGGTCTGCCTGAACCAGTAATTTGTATTTTATGTATACTCTTAGAAGGCTGGAATATTTGAAGAAGAGAAATTAGCAGAATATGACTGGTGTTTGGTTTCTTTATTGGAGGCAGTATGCTGGAGTGAAAAATGCATGATCTTTTGCATAAAGCAGGTCTGGGCTTCAGTAATTCCTCTGCTATTATTAGCTTTGTAATCTTGGAAAGTTAAATTACCCACTAATTCAGCTTCTTCTTCACTTAAATTCACTTGAAGATTTTTATAAACATAAATAGGCTTATGCCTGGTATATAGACATTCAGAAAATGTTTTCTTCCTTCATTGTATGAAAATTGTCTATAAAGTTTCCAGAGGCCTTTTCAAATTTAGCCAAATATTTTATTGCTAAATTTCCCATTATCCACCAGATTTTTTTTTTCATTCTGTCCAGGTTTCATTCTGAACTGATAATGCAGCCACTGTGATCTCTACGTATCTATCTCTCTCTTATTTTCTTTTACCCCCAAACCTAGGTTATTGAGGGACCAGGGACAAAGAACTCTCAGATACTTCTTCTAGGCCTCGAACAAGGAAAGGCTCTTGGAGTGTGTGGGCAGATTGGGTCAAGGGGGGTTGGGAGACTGTTGTCTAAAAGGCCCACAGTTTTCACAAGGCCCTTTCTATTAAGTGAAAGCCTGGGTATTAGCCATCATTCCCTAGAAGAGTGTAGCTACTAAGTGTTAGATGGTGTGCTCTAATCTAGGAAACCTAAGCTTAGTATTTGTTAAATCAAAGCTTCAGGCTCAGAGGTTATCTTCCTTTCTTTCCTTCCCTTCATACCTTACTTGAAGTAAAAACCTAGCAACTGTTCTCTCCTGAGCAATGTCTTTTTTTTTTTGGTGTAGTTAAAAAGTCTCCTAAGAGTAGTAAAATTTTCTGCTTTGTTAAATTCTATTTCAACATTTTGTCATTCTTTTCACTCATACATACCTAACCTCATAATCCTCTAAATTTGAGGTAGATGCCCATGAGTGATGCTTGTTACTCATTATTCTCAAACCCAAATGTTATTACAGAGGATGTGCCTAAGTTTAATGGGTCATACATTTCAATAATAATAATTTCCAAATTCTGAATCATGGTAGTCGTATTTCATTCATGTATTTATAGCTTACATTTGCATTATACAATCAACTTAACTCTTTATCTGAAACTGCTTGCTTTGCATTTCTCATGCAGCCATTCCTTATATTTCATATGACAATTAAGATTTTTTAGAATTTCATTCCCTGAATATCCCTTCTCTTCCATAACTGTTGTATCTCCTCTGTAATGCTTTGAATTCTGATTGTCTACTCTTTAGCCAAAACCCTCTTCTCAGTCTTGTCTGCTTATTTGTTTGCTTTATCAATAAAGTAATCTATATGGGTTTTCTCTTGATAAAAGTGACATACTCATTGTAAAATAAATGGAAACTATAGAAAAGAAAATAATTCCAAAACCCAGAAAGAACCAACCACTGTGAACACTTTGGTGTGCTTCTAATCTGTGTATATGTGAGTATACCTGTGTAGACACACTTTTTAAATGAAATTAATCGAGATGGTTGTGTTTTTTTTCCTCTACATTACATGAATAGTTGATCATTTCACTAAAGAATCTTTTAAAAGCATGGTTTTAAAAATAGCTACATAATATTTCGACCCTTCGCCAAGATTTTTAGGTATCATTCCTAGCTGCCTCTTTATTACTCCTTCCTCTCCTACTGTCGTTTAATGATTTGTGAAAAGAGCTACCTTTTTTTCAGAAGAAGCAAATTATTTATTGATTAACAGGTGTTAGGTAAGGAATTTACTTACACTTCTTAATTCTTGCAACAATCTTATGATAAGGTAGACATTATGTTATCGTCCATGTAAGTGGTGGAGCCAGGACTCGGACCCAGGACAGTTTACTCCAAAGCCCTTTTGCCAGTTTACATCATACCATTTTACCTTATAGGATTTGAAAACAAGCTCCTAGCTATTGAATGCATTCTAAGGTCTTATCAGAATGAATGTCCTTTTTCTTCATATTCTCTTTGAAATCAAACTCGTTGCCATCGATTTGATTCTGACACTTAGTAAGCCTATAGGATAAGGGTATATTGGCCCTTTTGGATTTCTATGACTAACTTATGACAGCAAAAAACCCTCATTTTTCTCCTGCCGAGCATCTGGTGGGTTCAAATGGCTGACGTTATAATTAGCTCATAATCCAGTATGCCACTAGGGCTCTACTCATTTCCTCTTAGATGTCTCTAAAACCAGAACATAACACTAGTCATAAAACTGTGGGCCTGAGAAACATTAAGACATGTTAGGTTATTGACCAGAATTTATAAGCATCTCAAGTACCTGTCTGAAACTATATTGTCTCTTTAACTGGATTGTTCTGCATGACTTTTTTCTGCATTGAATGCTCTATAGGGAGTTTTTTGTATTTCTTACTCTCTTTCCTAAACAAAAGCTAAGTTGTGCATTTTGTGCCACAGCCTCCTGATTTGTATGATACCAACACAACCCTCAGTATGTCTCGAGATGCTTCTGTATTTCAAGATGAAAGCAATATGTCTGTCCTAGATATCCCTACTACCACACCAGAAAAGCAAATAACACAGGTAGGATGTTCTTTTTCTCTTCGTGAGATTGATAGTATTCTTGGAAGGTGGAGGGTGGAGGCAATGGTGATGTTGTTATATGGCACATATCAAGCATGACTGGGCTCCTTAGTCCTGGGAGTGAAGGCTTAGGTAATTTCAAGGTGGGATTGGTGGCGGGTCACATGACTGGCATTGTCTTCGATCTGTCGCCATGGGCAGAGTTAAGCACAGTAGAACTTCAGGAAAGTTAGTGTAAAAAGTATAAAGCATCAGGGCAACCTGACAAGTAACTAGAAAAACCAACTGCATTCAGAGACAAAGTTCAAAATAATCACCCTGCTGCTTTTACTGTATGTATGTTATAACAGAAGTTAAGTTATTTGTTAAATAAGATATAAGTGACCTGTTCTACAGGTATCAAAAGAAATTCCCTATCTGAAACCAAAAATCTTACCAGCTGTTTTCAGTCAGGGTTTCACTGAAGAGTATAAAACTCAGGAGACTTTCGTTTCTTCTTCTTTTTTAAATTGTTTTATTGGGTAGCTCTTAACTGATAGCATAACATTCCACCATTCAATCACATCAAGCAGTGTTATGCAGTTGCTACCACAATCAGGTTCAAAACATTTTCTTTCATCTTGAACTCCTTTATATCAGGTCCCCTTTGCCCTCCCCAACCAAACCACCCAGGAACCCTCTTTTTTTTTTTGCCATATATTACACAATCCTATCTATCCATTCACATACAATTTTCTTGTTCAATCCCATTGAGTGGGGTTATACTGTCATCAATGCTATCAGCTTCCCACTCTACCACCTTTCTTACCATAACCTCTGGGAACCATTTTTCCTGTTGCTATTTCTGAAGGGTTATCTGTTTTGGCTTTCGTGCACCAAATGATCTTAAATATACAGATGAATCTGCTTAAACTTAGTCATAATAGTGAGGGGAGGAAATATTAAGAACTATAGGATAATTATGTGGTTCATCAGTGCCATACTGTACCCTAGATTTATCATCCCTTCTGTGTGGCCCTTCTGTGAGGGACTGTCCAGTTATCTATCTCAAAGAGTCCAACATAGGCTAAGGAAAATTTGGGTTAAAAAAGGAAGAGTCGGGGGGGGAGGAGGACAAGAGAAAATGTTCTAAAATTGATTGCGGAGCTGATTGTACAACTCTCCTTGATTTGATTGAACTACTGAATTGTATGATACATGAATTATATGCCAATAACTCTATTTTTTAAAAAGGCCAAATAAACTACGATATTTAAAAAAAAAAAAAGGAAGAGTCTCCTTTTGATGATACAGTAAGAGTAGACCATACTGCACCCTAGATTTATCATCCCTTCTGTGAGGGACTGTCCAGTTATCTATCTCAAAGCGTCCAACATAGGCTAAGGAAAATTTGGGTTAAAAAAGGAAGAGTCTCCTTTTGATGATACAGTAAGAGTAGACCAAGGACCTTTTTGTTCTTTGGATTTTTACCCTACCTGTTATTTCCAAAGAATTAGTGGGAGAAAATGTACATGCCTTGAGCTGTGTAAACAGCCCCCACTAGCTGTGGGATTGGTAGGATATCAGGGAGGAGCATCAGTCCTGAGTGAGAACCCTTGGTTAACTCCTCCTACTGGCATGTCCCTAAATGATATGCTATTTGTGTTCCTTACTCAGATGCACCAGGGCCGAGGTAGGCTGGGCGAGGAAGACTCTGATGTAGATATTGAAGGGTATGAGGAGGAGGAGGAGGAGGAGGATGGGAAACCTAAGACTCCAGCCCCAGTGAGTATGCTTACAGAAAGCTTATGATTACATTATATACTTACATGATAGGAGCCCCAATAGTATGGGGCAGGCCAAATCACAAGGTGATATCAGAAGGTATCTCTAGTCAACCCCCAACTTGACTTTAATACTTGGAACCAACTAAACAAGTTTATCCACAAAATGTTTGTGAGGCAGCAAGGGTGGCTGGTGGTGGCTTTTATTCCCCGACTTTGTCAATGATGGAACACTGACCTTTGACTGGTCTCATTCAGGAAGGTGAAGATGGAGATGGGGAGCTTGCTGATGAAGAGGAAGGAACTGTACAGCAGCCTCAAGCCAGTGTCTTATATGAGGATTTACTTATGTCTGAAGGAGAGGATGATGAAGAAGATGCTGGGAGTGATGAAGAAGGAGATAATCCCTTTTCTGGTAAC
This sequence comes from Echinops telfairi, assembly GCF_000313985.2. NCBI lineage: Eukaryota > Metazoa > Chordata > Mammalia > Afrosoricida > Tenrecidae > Echinops > Echinops telfairi. Next base: position 242,034 of record NW_022111315.1, on the reverse strand, counting down.
TCTAGCTCCTTTTGTTGCTATTCCCTATATAGTTCACATGGCACTCTGAAGGAATAGATAGGAAGCTATTGGTTACATATGTGGTTATCAGATGCTGACGCTTACTGTCTCATCAACAAACTTGACAATTCTAAGTACCCAATCATAGAATAATCATGCTCTTTAGTCTCAGAGAAAGTGAAAATTAAAAAAAGTGCTGAAATAGCAACTCTGAATTAAGTTCTTGCTAAAGATGAGAAAGAAGGGGGTGGGGGGATCTTTAAAAAAAAAAAGATGAGAAAGAAGTATGAGGTGTGGCAACAAGGAAAGCCAAGGGCGGAAAAACTCCTATTTGAGATGTTCCCCTGCAGTAGCAAGGGAAAGGTGTGGGAGAAGAAAATTGGTTTGGGTGTGCTGGGCAGAGATTCGATTGAGGTTCTTTAAAAGGAAGTGATTATTTGAATTCCATTTCTGAACTACAGATCTTGTCAGTGTCGTAGATGTGTGGAAGTTACTGGTTTTGGAATACCAAGCCAAAGATGTTAATTCTGTCAACCTTATCTATGGATGAGCCAGGATCTATCACTTTCTATAACTTCTCCATATTTTTACAGCTATCCAGCTGAGTGAAAGTGGAAGTGACTCTGATGTGGGATCTAGTGGGATTAGACCCAAACAGCCACGCATGCTTCAGGAGAACACACGGATGGGCGTGGAAAATGAAGAAAGCATGATGTCCTATGAGGGAGACGGTGGGGAGGCTTCCCGTGGTTTGGAAGATAGCAACATCAGGTAACCTGCAGCAACATGCTACATGACAGTGGTATTAGTGCCCAGCTATGATGTCAAAAGGCTCAGCATCAGGTTAGTTTCATCCATGAAACATTTCCTGAATATCTACTAGGTCCGGACACTGCTAGACCCTAGGAATACAGAGAAGCAAGACATCCTATCCTGCCTGTGAGGAGCTTACGGTCTAGTGGAAGAGACTGACACAAACAAACATCATTACAAATACAATATGATAAGTGCTATAACATGAGTAAATTCAAAATGCCAAGGCAACATTGAGGATGGGAGTATCTCAAGAGTAATCAGGGGATGTTTTTTATATATAAATCATTTTATTGGGGGCTCTTAGAACTATCCATATATCAGTTGTATCAAGCACATTTGTACATATGTTGCCATCATTATTTTTGAAACATTTTCTTTCTACTTGAACCTTTGGTATCAGCTCTTCTTTTTTCCCCTCCCTCCCCCACCCTCCCACCCTCATGAACCCTTGATAAATTATTTTTATTTTCATATCTGGACGTTTTACTTTTAACTGAGCCTTAAGAATTGAATAAATCATGAAAAACTTGATGCCATGGAGTCGATTCTAGCTTATAGCAACTCCTTAAGACAGGGTAAAAACGCCCCTTTGGGTTCCCAAAATTGTAACTTTATAGAATAAAAAGTCAGCTAGTGGTTTCAAATGGCTGGCCTTGAAGTTAACAGTTCAACGCGTAACCACTAAGCCATCAGAGCTCCTCTAAAGGCGGAATAGGAGTAGATAGGGTAACAGCAGATGGGGAGATCTTTATAGATGGATTAATACATTCAGAGAGATAGAAAAGAACACAAGGTCACATAAAGTATGTTGCAAAGTTAAAGGAGGTGGGTGGGAGTTGAGACTCCAGAAATAGCAAGGGATTATATTGGGGAAGAGCCTCAATGGCATTTTCAGATACTTAGATTTTACCTTATGGATAATGGGAATTGTCTCTTTAAGGAAAAGGAAGTAACTTAAATGTGTGTATTAAATAATAGGGCAATGTGGGACAGACTATGAGAATCTGTTGTGAGCAAAGGGGAGATGAAGAGATGTTTTCCAAAGCTATTTAGAAGGTAAACCAGTTGAATATAGGTGAAAGGAAGTCAAATGAATATGGAGATTTCATTGCAATAGGAAGGAGGAAGAATAGCTATTTTTTTAAAAAGAATAGCTATTAAGTGGGGTGAAAGGAGTGAAAAAATGAATTTGGCTCTAAACATCAAGCAGCTAGCCTTATTCATTCATTTGTTCTACAAATATCACCAGTACAAAAGTAACTAAAATCTGATCCCTTTCTTTAAGGAGTTCAGTGTAGCAAGGAACCTAAACAGATAAACAGAAAACCACAATATAATATGGTGTGAATCCTGTGATAGGAAACCACAGGATTTTTCTGAAACTTGCATAGGAGTTGGGATAGGGGACCTGTTTAGAAAAGGATGCAAATAGAATTTAACTGGATGAAGAAAATAAAGGGCATTCCAGAGAACATGGGCACATGTGAAGACAGACATGAAACAAATTTAGAGATTACAAGTACCTCAGTATGGCTGGAACTTTTGATTGATCAGTGTAAGAATTTAAATCAGTGTAAAGATGATTTAGAGGTACAGTAGGTGTAGCAACTAATGAAGGGCATGAAAGTTTTGGACTGGCATTGAATGAGTGTTGTATGATCAGGTGTACATTTTAGAAAGATTATTCTTCCCCCAAAGAAGTCAGAAGACATGAACTAACAATTCAAAAAAATATACAAATGACTGGTACCCATATTTTAAAAAATAATTTTTCTAATAGTCACAAAAATTCAGTAAGGAAAGCAAAGATGACATTTTTACCTGTCCGATTGGCATAGATTAAAATGAATGGGAAATTTCAGTGTTGGGAGAGGATGTGAAGGAAAAAAAGGTAATGTGAATTGATACTCCTGGGAAATATAGCAATTTATCCTTATAAATCGAAACCTTAAAATTATATGCTTCCTTCTTGGCCCAAAATTACATGTGTAAGAAATCATTCAACGGAATAATAAAATATCAAGATGTTCAACAATGTTATCAGCATTATTTGTAACAGTGGAAAAATTGGAGACCCCCTTAAATGCCCCAATGAGAGATTGTTAAGTAAATCATGTAACAGCCATAAGTACAATACTGTGTAGCTATGAAAATATTATAGATGTATACTTAACAAAACAGAAAGGTGTTCATTTGTCATTAGTTGGGGGAGGGGGGGATAGTTTTCCTAAAGAGTGTAGAGTATCCCAACTGGGTAAATTAAAAAACTTTCGGCATATAAAAAATTGAAAGATCATATCTTAAAACAATCTCTGGTAGTGGGATTATCAATTTTTAAAGTAAAATTAAGAATAAGCAAACAAAATAAAGAAAACTTTAGCAGAAATATGAAGCGTGAATATGAATAAATTGGAGGAGAGTAAGACTGGAGGCATGAAGATTGTTTCAGTAGTGTAGGCCAGAAATCACAGTGGGCTAAATTAATAAAGGCAAACAGTGTAGGAATGGAAAGGAGAGGAAAGATACAATACACATTGATAAGGTAAATTATTCTTGACTGTTGGTTAACTGAATATGTAAATGAAGGAGGCTATCACCATTTACAGTCATGTAAGTTGGCAGTATGCAATTTTCAGATGTAAACGTTTCTTTAATTCACATTCTTGTCTGTGAATGAAATTGGCATGGTGATATTTCTGAGCAGGATCATTTTTCTTTTTGGAATCTGTAGAACAGTTCAGAACCAGTTACTGTAGTGTTCAGGAGAGATGAGATAGGCTTATCCCTTGATAATAGAATGGGACTGGTCAGCTAGAGAGGATGGTGCCTGAACTTGAGAGATGACATGTTTCTCTTCTCAGTTATGGGAGCTATGAGGAACCTGATCCCAAATCAAACACCCAAGATACAAGCTTCAGCAGCATTGGTGGGTATGAGGTATCAGAGGAGGAAGAAGACGAGGAGGAAGAGCAGCGCTCTGGGCCAAGCGTACTCAGCCAGGTCCATCTGTCAGAGGATGAGGAAGACAGTGAGGATTTCCACTCCATTGCTGGGGACAGTGACTTGGACTCTGATGAATGAGTTTTCCTTTGGGCTTCCTTGGTCAGCCATCCTGGTTCTCCAGCTTAGGTGGTTCACTTTTACCCCAATTTGTTTATATTTGTACAGTGTCTGGTCCTGAGATCATCAGATTAACTAACACCTAGCCTTTTAAAAAAATAAGTAAATTATAATAAATCACCTCTCCTGATCTTCTTCCTGGTATAATGTTACACTTTGATTTAAAAACAAAGCAACCCCCTTCCAGCACTCATAGGAACAAGAGAGTGCTCTTTCCTCTCCAGTGCCTTTTAAATCCAATGTGTTGTTCTTGGTAACATTTTTTTTTCTTTGGAGAAGGAAGAAAGATTATGAAAGGACTAATAATTATGACCTTGTTGTATAAAAAAATTTCCAAGCATGGTATCTCAATTTTTTAATTTGCAAGGTGGAACCAGGTAACTGTACCTCTGCTGGAATAGAGAATTGGATTCTGTACCTTGCTACATTTAAAAACATAAACCTATCAAATAAAATACCCATTCTTTTTTTCATTTGATTATGCCATGCTTTGTTTCTAAATGGACTCAAACCAGTAATTATAAATCCCTTAAAACAGCCTGTATGTCAGAAATGATATGTTGTCATGTAAGTGTGTTTATCCCTGTACTTCCAGAGGAAGTGTTAATTTCCTTAGTGCAAACAGAGTGTATTCTGTTTCTTTTCATGCTTAGGAGATGGTTTTGTGCATAGTAAGTACTCAGAAAATGTTCCTAAAATCATAAATCCCACAACAGATAATGTTATTGAGCATCTGCTTGATGATAAGCACTCTATCAGAACCTTAGGATGGAACGGTAAATAAGACATATCTCTTTTACCCAGAGTTCACCATTACCATGGGAGAGGGGGGATTTAATTGAAAATATGTTCATGAATCATTACAAAACTATGAGATAAATGCAATAAAGTAGATCAAAATATATAGGGGAAAATAGAGGGTTGATCATGTCTAGAAAAGTTAGGAAGTCTTCCTAGAGATGTTGATATAGTGGTTTGCCAGATGGAACAGTCCAAGTAGTGAAAAGGCCAAAGTCTAGAAATGGCAGAGTATATTCCTAGTTTGTTTGTTTATTACCTGCCTGTTCCAGAAAGAATTTAAAGTGATTTAAATCCTTGAGTTCTAGAGTGGCTACAGAAAGGACTGAAAGATGAGAAGAAAATTATCTTCAAAAGCTTCATTTACCATTTGCTACTACTTACTGTGAATTATGGGAAATGAACTTAAGAGTAGTGCTATAATGAGATTTATGTTTTAGTAACTTTCTGTATATTGAATGATGAAAGAGACTGAAGAATCGTGTAATTTGATCTCATTTTTGTAAAAGAATAATGTGGATATTTGTGTTTATATATACTTGTATATACCCAAAATCTGAAAGAATATGCACTAATATGTTCACAATGATAACCTCTGGGGAATGGTATTATAAGGGTAAAAATTATATGGTGGGGGGAGGTATTATACTTTTATTTCTGTGTTGTTTAAAATATTAAAAATTCCTTTTATAAGTATGTATTTTTGTAATAAAAATTTTTGAATTCCAACAACAGTGTGGAGAATGGTTTGGAGAGGAACAAATCTAGTTCAAGTAAGCGAAAATGGCACCTAAACTGGTCTTTGAGGCATTGTGGTGAAGAGGAAGTAGGGGGTGTGTGGAGGATAGATTTGAGAGCTCTCTAGGGAATCAATTTCACCAGAATTTGATAACCAATTGACATTTGGAGGTAGAAGAGAAGGTGGCTTCCAAAATTGTGGTTTGGATGGTGGGGTCAGTACACAGTATTTATGCATTCAATATTTATCAATCCCCCCTATTTTGGAGTGGGTGGGAATTCAGACATGCTATTTTTTTAATTGTAAAAATATACAAGAGGTTTATAAGTCTAGAAAGAGGTAAACGTAAGTAAGTTAGTTTAAAAGTGATAATTTAGGTAAATAAGCGGCCATCTAGCTCAAAAGCAACAAAGCCCACATGGAAGAAGCACACCAGCCTGTGTGATCATGAGTTGCTAAACGGATCAGGTATCAGGCAGCAAAGAACAAAAAATCATATCATTGTGTGCTCACCTTCCCAATATGATTGCTGAAGACAAATGGGTGCATAAGCAAAAGTGGTGAAGAA
>NW_022111315.1:230000-234946 GCF_000313985.2 Echinops telfairi | reverse complement strand
GGGGAAGTCTTAGTAGGAAACCCTAGAGTTATGGCCAAGGTCAACTAATATTACTCAAGGCATCACCTATTCATGGGATACAGAATTGGTGGATGTAACTAACTTCTGAGTGAATTGGCTTGTTGGATGCATAAGATTACAAAATAATAATTATAAATTATCAAGGGTTCATGGGAGGGGAACCCTGGAGAGGGAAAAATGAGCTGATGCCAAGGGCTCAAGTAGAAAGCAAATGTTTTAAGAATGAGGGAAACGTACAAAAGTGCTTGACGATGGATGGATGGATGGATTGTGATAAGAGATGTACGAGCCCCAATAAAATGACTTAATTATTTTTTAAAAAATGAAAACAATTTTATTTAAGAGACAATTGCTTGGTTTCTGTTATCAATAGTAGCAGAATGACAGAAAAAATGTAGAGGTGAATTGTAGCAATGAAGTATAGTATTAGTTCAGTCAGAGCTATGACCTAGTCTCTGGGCTGACACAAAAAGGAAAAGTTATGTTAGAAAAACGGGAAGTACTCCTATAACCACTGGTCACCAGAAGGTATCCCGGGAGGGGAATGGAAAACCATGAAACCAGGGGCTATAGTGTAAAAGACATTGTTGCAATTTGTAGACCTGTATCATCAGCTTCCCGATTAAGGAACCAATACTAAAATAAGGCATTTTCTTTAGTTTTGAATGCTACTGAGTGGTAAAGTATGAACTGATACAAGACCCTCAGCTCACTATAGAATAGTCATGAATGGTTGTACTAGCTCCAGTCACAAGAAAGATTAACTGCGAAGTAACAGCCAGCATGGTGGACTGGATAAAATTCTCAGTGAGACTAGTTTACCCTGAGAAGGGAAATTGTCTGTCTCCCACCTTAAATACTTATTGGAACAGTCCCAAGAAAGCAGCTAATCAGTTAATGTGTTGCATGTGGAAATAATGCTAGACTGTGTTTTGGTGATAGGGATAGTTCTCCAATATTCATTCTTATGCAGGTTGTGACAAATAGTGGTAATCAAGGGGAGCCTCTTTTACGTAGGCACCCCATGTAACTTTAATACTACAAAACAGCAGCAATCCAAGAAGTGTCGTGTGTTGACACAACTCCCTCACATGGGTTTTACAGATGCAAGAAACATAAGAGTAATTAATAGGAGATTGGGATGGGGCAATTAGGAAAGGACTTATCCCAGTAGGAAAGAGATTTTTAGGTGCCTACCAAGAAATGGAATGAATACAGCAGACACTGATGGAGCTGATAAAAAGCTAATACAGCTCTACAGGAGGTTGAGTGGACCCATGGAAGCTTCTGCTGGTTCCCCAATGTTAAGGTCTAAACAAGTTGGTTGTCTTCACCCCAGCCACTTTTCTCTGTGATATGCAATGTACTGGCTAGACTAACTGCGAATGCAGAGATGATTCACATCATGCCGCCTTTTAAAAAAATCATGATCAACTGAGGAAAGATTGGAGTTCTGTCATTTGGATCCACCTTCACCACCATGGAAGCAAGCAGTCAAAGACTCCAAGGATGTATTGAACTGGGTGAATGTGCTGCACAAGACTTCTTTAAAGTGTTACACAGCAAGGTTGTCCCTATGAGGACTGAGGCGTGCCTGACCCATACCAAGATATTTTCAGTGGCCTCAGCTGCATGTGACAAGTGGGCAATGAATAAGGAAGACCAACAAAGAATTGATGCCTTTGAACTATGATGTTGGCAAAGACTATTGAAAGTACCATAGACTGCCAAAAGAACAAACAACTCTGTCTTGGAAAAAGTATAGCCAGAATGTTCCTTAAAAATGAGGATAGCTTACAAGGATCTACATATAACCTCCTCCCTGAGGGACAGACAAGTGAGTGAGGGGAGACGTTGGACAGTGTAAGATAGGACAAAAATAATTTGTAAATTATCAAGGGTTAATGAGGTTGGGGGGGGGAGCGGGGAGGGAGGGGAGAAAATGAGTACCTGATGCCAGGAGCTTAAGTGGAGAGCAAATGTTTTGAGAATGATGAGGGTAACGGATGTACAAAATGTGCTTTACACAATTGATGTATGTATGGATTGTGAGAAGCGTTGTATGACACCCCCCCCCCAATAAAATGATTTTTTTAAAAGTGAGAATAGCGAGACTTTATTTCATGTACTTCGGGTATATTATCAGGAAGGACTAGTCCCTGGAGAAGGATACCATGCTTGGTAAAGTAGAGGGTCTGCGAAAAAGAGGAAGCCCTTCAAAGAGATGAGTAGACACAGTTGCTGCAACCTTGGGCGCAGACATACCAAGGATGGTGAGGATGCGGCTGAAGTGGCCATATTTCATTCTGTTATACGTAGAGCTGCTATGAGTCAATACCAACTTGGTGACCATAGGCAAATCTGCTGCAGAAGACCTCTTTAAAATGTGGAAGAGGAAGGATGTCCCTTTGAGGACTAGGGTGTGCCTGGCCCAAGCCATGGTTTTTCAATAATCTCATATGCATAGATATTAAACAAGACAGACTGGAGATAACTCTATGCATCTGCATTATTGTGCTGGGGAAGAGTATTGAAAGTACTGTGAACTGCCAGAAGAACAAACAAACCTGTTTGGGAACAAGTACTGCCAGAATGTTCCGTAGAAGCAAGCATGGGGAGACTTGGTTTCACGTATATTGTACATCTTATCAGAAGAGACCATTCTCTGGAAAAGGTTATCAAACCTGACAAAGTAGAGGGGCAGCAAAAAAGAAGACCCTCAATGAGATGGGTTCACACAGTGGCTACACCAATAGGCTCAAATATAACAGCCATTGTGAGGAGGGCACAGGACCTGGCAGCGTTTCATTTTGTTGTACATATGGTCACTATGAGTTGGAACTAATTTGATGGTACCTCAAAACAAATAACCAACATAATACCATTATCTAAACTAGTGCTATATTACTAGTTATTTCATCTACAGACATTTGTATTTCTGTGCATTTCTAATTATTGTCCTTCATAGCTGTGTTAGTCTGGGTAGACTAGAGAAACAAATCCACAGAAACTCATGTATGTAAGAAAGAGTTTTATATAAAGGGTAAGTGTACATGAAGAAAGCATCCCAACCCAGTGCTGTCCAAGCCCATAAGTCCAACATTGGCCCATATGTCTGACACCAATCTACAAAGCCCTCCTCAATCTCACAAAACACATACAATGATGCCGACTGCAGGAGGAAAGCCAAATGAGTGAGCGTGTAAGCATCTCAGCGCTGGCAGGGGTCTCCATGCAGCTGCTCCAGCACCTAGGGCTGCAACAGAGTAGGTCCATGTGGCTTCTCTGGGATGTTTTGCAGGAAGTGAACCTTGCCAACTGAAGCAGCGAACTGGCTAAGGCAGCTGCACCCAGGTCCAACCATCAGAGAACAAGAGACCCGAGAACAAGAAAGTTGTTCACAGAGCCATTTATCTCCCTGCCCTTCAATTAATCCCACATGTGTTTATCAGCCAGGTTGGCAATAATAAACCTTAAAACTACTTCAATAGCCAAAAAAAAAAAAAAATCTGAGATACTCATAATGTCTTGGGTAATGTTGGAGAAACTCAAATAAGAAAGGTAGTGCCCAAAATAGTTCCATGATAAAATGGTAATTGTTCATACAGGAACAAGTTACTGAGGCTAGGTGGCACCCACTGTATCCATAAACAAGTAGGCCCTTTCCCATAGGCCCTGCCCTGGAATCACCTGAGAAACTTCCAGAGCCCATTGCCATATGGACAGTGCACTATGAACAACTTTCTGCTGACCAATAGAAGGTTGTTTGGTTCCAGGGTACATAGACAAATCTGATGTGGAAAGCTGCTGCATTAAGACCAACAGATGGCGGGGGAGAAAAAAAAAGGACTAGCAGAAAGACCTTAATTCAAAAAGGCACTGAGAAGTAACATAGAAGTCAGCAAGAAAAAGCATCTTGTAAAAAGGTGGCCAAAAAGAAGCTAAGAAGAAAGTGGTTGATTAATTTTCCAAGAAAGATTGGTATGATGTGAAAGCACCACCTATGTTCAATATAAGAAATAGTGGGAAAACAGTAGTCACTAGAACTCATGGAACCAAAATTGCATGTGTTGTCCTCAAGGGTCGATTTTTTGAAGTGAGCCTTGCTGATCTGTAGAATAATGAGGTTGCATTTAGAAAATTCAAGCTAATTACTGAGGACATTCAGGGCAAAAACTGCCTGACCAACTTCAATAGCATGGATCTTACACATGACAAAAGTGCTGTATGGTCAAAAATAGCAGACCACCATTGACGGTCATATTGATGGCAAGACTATTGATGGCTATCTGCTTCATTGTCTGTACTGTGTTGGTTTTATGAAAAAAATGCAACAATCAGAATCAGAAGACCTCTTATGCTCAGCATCAATAGCTCCGCCAAATCTGAAAGAAAATTATGGAAATCATGACCCAAGAGATAGACAAATGACTTGAAGGAATTAGTCTATAAGTTGACTCCAGACAGCATTGGGAAAGCCATAGAAAAGACTTGCCAATCTATCCTCTCTCTGATGTGTCAGAAAAATAAAATTGCTGAAGGAGCCCAAGTTTGTATTGGAAAACTGATGGAGCTTCAAGGTGAAGGTGGTAGTTCTGGAATAGCTACCGGAGATGAGACAAGTGCAAAAATGGAACAAACCAATGGCTATGAGTCACCAGTTCAAGAATCTGTTTAAAATTCAGACATTTAATGGTGTCAAATAAAATATTTTATTTGGGGAGTCAGGGCAAGAACAGGACAACTCAGTAGGCTGAAATGCATGCTTTTTTCCTAGCTGTGATGGAAGAGTTGGATGATGGTGAAAACCCTAATGTTTGGATTTTTACTGGTTCATGAGTAAAAGAGGCAATGGCAAACTGAACTTTAAAGAAACACCTTGGTGAAGAAAGCTGATGGTGCCCGGCTATCAAAAGATATAGCGT
>NW_022111315.1:223413-229111 GCF_000313985.2 Echinops telfairi | reverse complement strand
TGTGTGAGTTAAGGACCTATGGAAAGCACCATGGAGATTTAAAGGGCACATCAGCGTAAGGCATGTCCATGCCTATCAATAGAACCCCCTTCCTAGATCAGAAGGTGATTGGAACCAGCAAATGGATATGCTGATACACTCACTTAAGGTGGCCAATTAGGTCCATGAAATGAGTGGACACGAAGGGGGGCAGGTTGCTGCAGCAATGCAGAGATGGGCTGAATCTAGACAATATCCCTCTTACACCGTCTGAGGCACAAAATGCCAATAGGGACAATCTGTCTACCAGCTGAAAAGACAAAGATTGCAGATGAATATGAGACAGATTATTTATGGGGAAGGCCTTGCACATAGGTGGCAAAACAGTTATATTGAACCAATGATACCAGTGGCACCAGGTGGCTACTGAAGACTGGGCTTTGCATGTACAGTAACACATGCAGATACTAAAAACATCAAGGGGTTAGAACAAAAGATATTGTACCAGTTTGGGCCACCAAGTTAAATATCCTCAAACCAAGGAGCACACTTTACAGCCTACACACACGGTGCAACAGCGGACCAAGAAACAGTAGCTGGACATACCACCCTCAGAGTTTGATAGAAAATTGGAATGGGCAGTTTTGAAACATTTGCTATCCAGAACTGTGGGAGAGAAGGCATGAGGGGCTGGCTTTCACACCTTCATGAGTGAATAAATGGGATCCCATTCAATAATGGAAATGGACTGAGGAAGAAGTACTTGCTAAACTGGCCTTGCTGCCAGCCAGCCATCCGGACTGACACAGCAACTGAACTTTGTCGTTTCCCAAGGTGGAAAAGTTTGGGTAAAAATAAATTACAAATGTAAGGAAGGAAACATAATAACTGAAGGGAAAGGAATGAGTAAGTTATGAATGAACCAAATTCATTATGCAGTGGGGGAAATCTAGCATTTTGCTTTTTCCTCAATAGAGACTGGGAATAATTTCCTCTCAGTTCAAGTTATGAATGGGTTAATAGAAAAGCCAGGGAAATGGTCTGAGTTATGGTCAATTAATAAGGACCTTTTAGTCATGGTTCCTTATATGATAAGGTGCTGAACTTCATGTGCTTGTGGCTATAGTCTTTGGAGGGCATTCTCTACTATGCTGACTGCAGGAATGGCCTGGGATTGAGATGACCTCAATGGTAGGTGTGGGCCTAGCCACACCCTTTTTTTCCTTGAAGTAGTCATTAAGACCTCATCTTAGTAGAGGGTGAGAAGACTTGATGTAGTGGTTTTACATTGGGCAGCTAATTACAAGATTACCAGTTTGAAGTTAGCCATTCCTTGGAACAAAGATGGAATTTCTACTCCTGTTAAGAGTTACAGTCTCGTCCCTGCCACTATTACCCCAATTCTAACTTAAAAATCCAGCTAGACCGCAGCATGTACACTGGTACAGATAAGAACTGGAAACAGGGAATCCAGGACAAATAAACCCCTTAGGACCAGTAATGAGAATAGCAAGACCAGGAGGGGAAGGAGAAGATGGGGGAGAGAGGGAAAATGGATCACAATGATCTACATATAACCCCCCTCCCAGGGGGATGGACAACAGAAAAGTGGGTGAAGGGAGACAGTGGTCGGTGTAAGACATGAAAAAAAATTTATAGATTATCAAGGGTTCACAAGGGAGGGGGGGTGGAAATAAGCTGATGCCAAGGGCTCATGTAGAAAGAAAATGTTTTTAAAATGATGATAGTAACAAATGTACAAATGCGCTGGACACGATGGATGAGTTGTGATAAGAGCTATACGAGCCCCAATAAAATTATTTTTTTTAAGTTACAGTCTTGGAAACTCACAGGGGGCAGTCCTACCCTGCCCTATAGGGTCTCTATGAATCAGCATCGATTCCGTGGCAGTGAGTATTATTTTAATAGACCCACACCCTTTATTTCCTTGAAAACATCTTTGATTTTTACCTTCTTAGATGTGACTTAAGACAACATCTTATAAATGCTGGTTCTAGCATGCATTGTCTCACCTGGAAAACCAGACCTCTGATTCCTGACTGAGTTTTGGTGCAAGCAAGAAGACGTGCTATGGCTTTTGTACATTTTTGGCTTCTGCCTCAGGAATCTGCATTTGGCTCACCTCTGTCTGACTCTCAGATTTTGGACTGAACAGCACCTACCACTAAGTGAGGTATTTCCTCAAAGTTTCGTGAGTTTATGTGGGATGTTGTGAGGGAACCCAGGTATTTGAGGGAATATACTCAGGAAGAGTAGGTGGGGAGGGATGGAGCAGAGTAGCATCTTGGAACAGTTGGACATTTGGAACATCTTTAATCTCCCAACTCCTTGGGACTAGTCTAGTGTTAATTCTGACAAAATAGTTAATTGCAACAGCCCTTGAGATAAATTATGATGAGTGAAGAATTTACCAGACAGGAAGAATGAGAGGGCATTCTAGACCAATGGAGCAGAATGCTTAGAGGCATGAAACAGCATGGTCAATTCATGGAACTAGTGGTTTTTATGGCTTTAATATAAGGGACATTTTTAGTATGGGGATTACAAGTTCAGAATCAAATGTTTATTTGAGATCATTCTGACAACACTAAACTTGGTGTCCACAGGAGGGGCTTGCAAGAACTCTTTGTAGAATTGGTCAAGGTGCAGATCTTGGAGAGCTATATATGCCTAAAAACTTTATTGGACTTTATTCTACATAAAATAGGACTCTCTCGAAGGATCACTCTAGCAGGAATTTGTGGTATAGATAGTAGAAGTGCAAGGCATTATCAGTTATAAGAGACAGCTCTGAGAAAATGTAGGAAGGAGAATGAATCTATAAGACCTAGTGATTGATTTTATGTGGGAGATGACAGCCAGCAAATATTGATGGAGCCCTGTGTCAGTGTCCAAGAGGAAGGGCACTGTGACATAAATACTTCAAGTGGGTAGTTATGAATAAATGAAATTTAGTTTTCTTTAGGTCTAGAAATAGGAATTCAAAGCATTGACAGGGCTGTGCTCTGTCTCTCAACTCTCGAGTAAGATCCCTGTCCCTTTCAACTTTTATAGCCCTGATTATTACTTAACTTATAGAGCAGTCCTCACATTCGGTCTTTCCCTTGTGTGTGTCTGTCTTCCTTTTTATAAGACATCCGTTATATAGAACTAGGACCTACCCTATTATAGTGTAATGTAATAAGTAACTCCTGAAAAGAATATCTATTCCCCCAAAACAAGGTTACATCCCTGGGTACAGACAGGGTGGTGATGTGGGGCCTGAAAAGGTGACCAATCCAGTTTGTGTTTCCAAAATATGAGTTCCATGTCAGTGTAAAAATAATCAAGGATAATTTGGTAGTTTAAGCTTCTTTTGTAAGGTCAGGATGATAGGAATTACAGTATAATATTTACCTAAATAAAAAAAAATTTACCTAAATATAATAATTTAACAGTGGCTCTCACAAAGAGCTCACTTTGGAAGTGGGCTAAAGACCTGAATAGAAGTTTAACAAGGGCGGAAATCCAAATGGCCAATAAACGCATGAGAAAATGTTCTGATCATTAGCCATAAGGGAAATGCAAATTAAAACAACTGTGAGCTAACACCTAACACCTTCAAAGATAGCCCAGTTCAAAAAATCAGAAAGCAACAAGTGCTGGAGAGGGTGTGGTGAGATAGGAACTCTCATTCACTGCTGGTGGTCCTGTAGATATGTGCAGCAGCTATGGAAATAGATCTGGTTATACCTAAAACAAATGGAAATTGAGCTTCCATATGATCCATATGAACATTCCCCCTTCTAGGCATATACCCAGAAGAAGAAACAGACCAAGACCAGACATCTGCGCTCCAATGTTCATCATGGCACAGCTCACAGTTGCAAAGAATTGGAAACAACCTAAATTTTCATCAACTGATGAATGGATTTAAAAACTTTGGTACAGGGGAGGGAGGGGGAGAAAAGGAGGACCTGATGCCAGGGGCTTAAGTGGAGAGCAAATGTTTTGAGAATGATGAGGCTAACAAATGTACAAATGTGCTTTATGTAATTGATGTACCTATGGATTGTGATAAGAGTTGTATGAGCCCCCAATAAAATGATTACAAAAACAAAACAAAAAAACCTCTGGTACATACATGCAATGGAGCACTATGCAGCCCTAAAAAGCAGCGACAAACGCATGAAGCACATTGCCTCATGGGAAGAGTTGGAGGAAATTATGCTAAGCGAAGTTAGCCAAGCACAAAGGGACAAATACAACATGAGTCCACTGAGGTAAGCTCAAAAAGTACAGTGGGCATAGAGGATAAGCTACCTAATGCACAAATTCCTGGTCAAGGTCCAGGCACGTTGGTAGGGGTCTGACTCAACTCAGGTATGCAAATGGCAACCAACTAAAATGGAGGGGAACAGAGAGTGGGGAGAAAGTAAAGAAAAAGAAAACTAGGGTGATGGGGAACAGGGCATTAATACACCCACGGGGAGGGTATTGTTTATGTCTCCACAGGAAAGGGAGAGAGGGACCAGACCCCATCCCAAAATGCCAAGCCTTGAGGGCCATACACTGGCATGAAGCAGCGAACTAACAGAGGACGATAGGACGATGGGACCGGGCCCAAGCCAAGCTATATTGACCCCTTCCACAGAAGAAGGCAATATTGAGGAAAACACTGAAGATATAGCCGGTGGGGGGAGGGAGACTGGTCTGTCCATACCACGTGGAGCAAACTAAGTATAGCCGGTGGGGGAGGGAGACAGGTCTGTCCATACCATGTGGGCCGGAGAGAGAGAGAGAACCTCATCATGGCCCACCAAGCCCCAGGGACAACACCCCTGCTCAGAGCAGCCAGTGCATAGAGAACACTGTTGGGCCGGCCCCACCATAAGACATGATGTTCCCTCACTGATCCATAGCACTACAGGGGAGAGCACTGGAGACAATTTGCAGAAAATGTACCTAGTCTGCCCCATGCACAGTGGGGTGAAACACGAAGGAAGTGTAGCTGGGTAGCAAGGAGAGTAAAGTAACCAAGTCCCCAAGGAATCCTGAAAATAAGACTTCTGACTTGGGGGACAGGGCTTGATGCCTCATCAGACTCCACTGGAAAACACACAAGGATCAGCAGACAGACATGGAACTATCTATGGGTTTTTTAGTTTTATTATTTTATTATGTTTTGTTTTTGTTTTTCTTTCGCCCTATGTCTGTCTATATAAGATAGGCAGGACAAACAATCCCAGTGGTTCCAGGGGGACATGGGAGAGGAGGGGGCGGGGTGGGGGAGGGAGAGCCAACAAACTCAGAGATAAGGGAACAACAAGAGATCTAAAATTGATGGTGAGGAGGGTGTATAATGCTGGGTGGGGCTTGATCAAGTGCAATGTATCCAAGAGGAAATAGAGCCAAATGGAGGGTGAGCATGATAGTGGGATAGGAGGAAGGTGAAAGGAAATAGAGGAAATAGGAGGCAAAGGCTATTTATAGAGGTATCGCTATAGGCATGTATAAATGTAAATATATTAATTTATACTAAGGGATAGGGGCCAGTGTACATATATTTATGACAAGTATTAAGATAGTAGACTTTCCTCCCCCAAACTACCAGGACCCCAATTTTGCCTTGCAGACCTGGTTAGACCAGATGATGCACAGCGGTACAGATGGGAATTAGAAACGCAGGGAATCTAGGACAGATGAACCTCTCAGGACC
>NW_022111315.1:221135-223202 GCF_000313985.2 Echinops telfairi | reverse complement strand
ACAATAATTTATAAATTATTAAGGGTGCATGGGGGAGAGGGGAGGAGGAAGGGAAGGGGGGGGGAAGGAAAATGAGCTGATTCTGGGAACCCAAGAGGCAAGTGAATTTTGGGAATAATAAGGGCAACAAATGTATAGATGTGTTTTACACAATTGATTTTTGTATTGTGATGAATTGTATGAGCCCCAATAAATTGATTAAAAAAAAAAAAGATAGTAGACTTTGGGCCTTTACTCAAGGCCTCCCTTAATACAAGAACACTTTGCTCAGATAACCAGGCACTCTTTGATACTCACCTTCCCGACACAGTCACTGAAGACAAAATAAGTGCATAAGCAAATGTGAAGACAGAGGATGGTGCCCTGCTATCAAAAGATATAGTTAGCATCTGGGGTCTTAAAGGCTTGAAGTCAAACAAGCGGCCATCCAGCAGGGAAGCAAATAAGCCCACATCGAAGAAGCATGTCAGCTTGTGTGATCATGAGGTGTTGACGGGATCAGGTATCAGGTATCGAAAAATCCAAAACAAACAGCGATATGAATGTGGAAGAGGGGGTTGGAGTGGAGACCCAAAGCCCATCTGTAGATAATTGAATATGCCCCCACAGTAGTGGTATAAGGAAGGAAGGGATGATTCAACCGAGGTGTAGTGTAGCACCAATGAATCACATATCATTCCTCTAGTTCCTGAATATTTCCTCCTTCCCACTACCATGACCCAGTTCTAACTTACAAATCTGACTAGACTGGAGAACACACAATGGTACAGACATTGTAAGATAGGAAATAACAATAACAATATATAATTGATCAAGGATACACCTGGGTGGGAGTGTGAGGAAAGGAGGGAAAAAAGGAGCTTATACCAAGGGCTCATGCAGAAAATGTTTTGGAAATGATGATGGCAACATATGTACAAATATGCTTGATACAATTGATGTATGGAGTGTTATAAGAGCTGTAAGAGCCCCCAATAAAATGTTTTTTTTTAAGTTGCTCTCCCCAACATTCAAAATAAACAACTGGTGTGCTTGTTAAAAACAAAAAACAAAGACATTGATTCCAACTCAGCCCTCTGAGTTTTGATTAGGCTGCTAATCAAAAAGTCAGCAAAAGATGAGGCAGTTCACTTCTGTAAAGATGTCCAGCTCCCCAAAAAAAAGATGTCCAGCCTCAGAAATCTTAGGGAGCAGTTCTAATCTGTCTTAAAGGATTGCTGTAAAACTCTACTAAACAGTAGTGATTTGGGGGGGGGGGTGCCTCCAAAAACCAGAGTGGGTACCAAAAGTGTGCAAAGATTAGCTAGCTAAAAAAGTTGCGGCCTATCCATTTCTAACAATTTGGCACCACCCCAAATAGAAATTCAGTACCTTTTAAGCTATAACTTTCCACCCTCATCCTCAATAAATTTATGTCTCTATTCTCTTGAATGGCTGGTGTCATGAGCCTGTGATAACTTCAAGTACTCATCTTCTCTGTAAGAATGGATTTGATACCAGAACATCTTCCCCTCCCCAGTTGATGTTGGGGAATATTGATGAATTTGGTCTTTGCTCAGAACTCTCTCATGACTTTCAGACCATCTTTATTCTGTTAATATATCATTTCATTGAATTAGCTCAGTATAATTATTCAAATAAAAGCTTTTGTCTCCTGATACACTCCACCCTATGTTGTTGTTAGGTGCCAAGTTGGTTCCAGCCCATAGCACCCCTATGCATAACAGAAAAACACTGCATGGTCCTGCGCCATCCTTGCCATTGTTCCTTGTGCCTGAGCCCATCATTGCAGTCACTGTGTCAATCTATCTTGTTGAGGGCCTACCTCTTTTTAGCTGTCCCTCCACTTTGCTAAGCATGATGTCCTTCTCCAGGGACTGGTCTCTCCTGACAATCTGTCTAAAGCAGTGGTTCTCAACCTTCCTAATGCCTCAACCTTTAATATAGTTCTTCATGTTGTAGCGACCCCCCCATGTGGGGGGAAGTCAGATGCGCAGGCATTCCCTCCCCTGAAGGCAATCAGTTGCCAGACTGCTGTCTCATCCCACAGCAGGGGTGGGCCTGCTC
>NW_022111315.1:218227-220505 GCF_000313985.2 Echinops telfairi | reverse complement strand
TATTAGCAGTGGGGGCTGGCCCCCCACCTCCCTCAACGTCATTTTTTAATTTAATACTACACCCCCAACCATAAAATTATTTTATTTTTTTTGCAAAATGTTTTTTATTAATATACAAAAAAGCAGACCCTCCCCTCTCCTCCGTCTACCCCTAGAGAACTATACACGATGTGCATGCAGCAGGGCTGTGTTGACCGGGCACCTTGCCCACAGGCTCAGCTCTCTGACCCAGGCCCTGTCAGGCTGGGGCTCGGAGGTTGCAGTTTACACATACTCTTTGGCAGAGTTTGGTGCGGTGTAGAAATAGGGCGTCGGTACCCAGGTTTGCTCTCACTGCCTGGACAGGAGCATGAGAGCAGGGCGCCCCCGAGGAGGACCAGAGCAGACCCTGCCCAGCCAATAAAGATGGCAGGTCCAAACTCATACTTGAAGTTCATAGGGTCCAAGGGGTTGTAAAAGTCTGAGACAATCTGATGGCCCTGCCAGGAGCAAGCTACCAAGGCAAGCAGACCTGCCACAATGAAAACTACGCCTCCGGTCATGGCTGTGTGGGCCTTCTTCACTTTGTCGTCCCCTCCACAGCGCGCACACTTCATGCCCATGGTGGCCACGAACATGGCAAAGAAGCCCAGGACCAGCGACAAGACCATGAGAGCCTGAGTGGCCTGCAAGGCCGCTGGCAAGGCGAGCACCGAGTCATATATTTTGCAGCTTACCAAGCCAGTGCTCTGCATTATGCACGTCATCCACAGCCCCGTGTAGGTGGCCTGGGCTGTGATGATGTTGTCGCCTGCGTACATACTGATCTGCCACTGCAGGAGAGCAGTGCAGGCCACCAGGCCGATCCAGCCCAGCAGGGCCCAGGGAGAAGCCCAGCAACTGCAGGCCCGAATTGGCCATCTCCACCCTCACGATAGACAGGGCTCTAAACAAAACTTGCAGTGGTGGTGGGGTAGCAGCCCAGCCCCACACAAAGGCAAGTTGGGGTCGTTTTGGCCAAAGGAAAAGAAAACAAGTGTTTAGTCTGTGACTGCTAATCTCGCCACCCAAAGTGAACAAACCGATTTCCTGGCGGGGCGAGGGTCCCCGGGCAGAGAAGACTGGCTACACCCGGGAGGAGTGGCCCCAAACGAAAGCACTTGGCGGTTCCCTCTGGCGCCTTCCGGCTGACCCACCTAGAAGGGTGGAGAGGGTCATTGTGGGCGTGGGTGCGGCCGCGGGGGCTGGCAGGCCCAAAGGAGCTTCTGTGGTCCGCAGGCAGGTGCAGGCGGACAGGTGCTGCGCACCTGAGTATTTGTAGGGCGTCGGGGGCGAGCCCTGGCGGGCTCTAGGCCCATAAAATTATTTTCATTGCTATTTCATGGCTGTAATTTTGCAACTGTTATGAATTGGGCGACCCCTGTAAAAGGGTCGCTCGACCCCCAAAGGAGTCGCGACCCACAGGTTGAGAACCGCTGATCTAAAGTATGTAAGGCAAAGTCTTGCCAACCTTGTCTCTAAGGAGCACTCTGGCTATACTTCCGCCAAGACAGACTTCTGTGTCCTCTTAGCAATCCATGGTACTTTAGATATTCTTCTCCAATACCATATTCAAATGTATTGATCCTTCTTTGGTCTTCCTTATTCAAAGTCAAACTTCCACATGCATTTAAGGTGATGGAAGATACCATGGCTTGTAGCAGGCGCACTTTAGTCCTCAAAGTAAAATCCTTCCTTTTCAATACTCTAAAGAGGTCTTGTGTAGTATTAAATTAATTATGGCGCTGGGGGGTGAAGGGGGAGAGGGGTGCCAGCCCCACCTGCTACTTGAACTCACTGGTTCAGTAATACTACTTCTGGATTCAGTAATGCACAATTGTACCGTTGAGATATTTAAGTATTATATTAGAGTCATCGAGAGCATGAGAGATATTATAATAATACAGGCAGACACATTACAGGGTAGCATTGCTCAACTCAGCCCAGCTTGGTGGTCCACATGGAGAGAGGGGGAAGGGAAGGAGGGTAAGGGAACAAGGGAGAGGGGAGTGACCAGGGAGTGAGCAACAAGGAGGTCAGAGTCCGAGAGCGATCTATATTGCTGACTCACACCTATATACCTTTTGGGGGCATGCCAGCCCACTAATTACAGGTAGAGACATACATCACAGGGAGGAGTTGCACTATAGGTTACACAGCAATGAGAGGGTGGTCTAGGGGGTGGTCTCTGGGTCTCCATAGGAACATTATCAGTAGGGTGAAAACC
This sequence comes from Echinops telfairi, assembly GCF_000313985.2. Taxonomy (NCBI): domain Eukaryota; kingdom Metazoa; phylum Chordata; class Mammalia; order Afrosoricida; family Tenrecidae; genus Echinops; species Echinops telfairi. Next base: position 218,260 of record NW_022111315.1, on the reverse strand, counting down.
TCTCCTACAGGAGCCTGTCCATTGTCCCCAGAG
>NW_022111315.1:213785-217651 GCF_000313985.2 Echinops telfairi | reverse complement strand
TTTTTTTTTTTGACAGAGCTAGCTTTATTGAATAACCTTTACCGTAGTAACGTTAAAGTCCAGTTTTGGAAAGGGTTGTAACCTTTCCTTTGATGAACACACGGGCTTGTGGTAGAAATAATGCATGAATGTATAATCACTGATAAATCTCTGACATAAGGCCAACTTCTCCCTCACTCGTACCGAGTTAGAAAGAAAAAGGCAGGCTGTTCAAGTACACCCCACCCCCACTTTCCACCAAATTCTTACAGTTCAAGCAGGAAAAAATACATAATAGATATTTAGATAAATATAATTAATATAAAACCATTAAGTGTGTACCTACCAATTAGTTTATGAAATTATATTTTTCAATAGTTTAATTTATAAGTAGTTTTAGAGTTACAGATGAGTTGGAAAGATAGGACAGAGTTCCTGTAAACCAGTGGTTCTTAACCTTCCTAATGCCACGACCCTTTAATACAGTTACTCATTTTATGGTGAGCCCCCCAACCATAAAGTTATTTTCGTTGCTACTTCATAGCTGTAATTTTGCTACTGTTATGAATCGGGTGACCCCTGTGAAAGGGTCGGTCAGCTCCAAAGGGGTTGCAACCCACAGGTTGAGAACCGCTGCTGTATACCATTCATATGGCGTTGCCTCACATTAACTTAATACTTACTGTGGGGTAGTTATGTGTCATGGAGTTGGCTTCAACTCATAGCAACCTGAAATAAAACACTGTCTGGTCCTGCACCATCTTCACCATTGTTATTATTTTTGAGCCCATTGTTGCCACCAGCTTGTCAATCCATGTCATTGAGGATCTCCATTTTCACTGACCCTCTACATTCCTAAGCATTATATCCTTTTCCAGGAACTAGTCTCTCTTTTTTATATGTCCAACATATAAGTCTAAGCAACATTCTGGCCATCCTTCCTCCAAGGCAGATGTGTTTGTTTTTCTGGAAGCCCATGGTATATTTAGTATTTTTCACCAACACCTTAACTCAGGCATAAATTATTCTTCAGGCTAACAACTTCATTGTCCACCTTTCTTTTTTTTTTCATTGTCCACCTTACATGTGCATGTAAGGCTATTGGAAGTTCCATGGCTTCGTTCAGGCATACTTTAGTGCTCAAAGTGACTTATTTGTTCTTTAACACTTTTAAAAGATTGTGCACCAGAATTGCCTAACGCAATATGTCCTTTGATCTCTTGACTGCTGTCTCCATGACTGTTGATTATGGGTCCAAGTAAAATGAAATCCTTGATAATTTCAATCTTTTCTCCATTTATCATGATTTCTGTTGGTCTAGCTATGACGATTTTTGTTTACATTGAGCTTTAATCTATGCTGAAGGCTGTATTCTTTGGTCTTCATCAGTAAGTGCTTCAAGTCCTCCTCACTTGCAGCCAACAACATGTGTCATCCGCACATACAGGTTGTTAATGAGCCTTCCTCCAATCTTGATGATGCATTTTTCTTCACATAGTCCAGTTTCTATGAATATTTGCTCAGCCTACAGATTGAATAAGTATGATGAAAGGATGCAACCCTGACATGCCTCTTCTGTTTGAATGACTATTTCTTGGTCTATGTACAGGTTCTATATGAGCATGATGAAGTGTTCTGGAATTCCCATTCTTCCTAATGTTATCCACAGTTTGATATGATCCACATAGTTAAATGCCTTTGCATAATTAATAAAATACAAGTAAACATCTTCCTAGTAATCTTTCAGTCAAGATCTATCTCAAATCAGCAATGATATCCCTTATTCCATATCTTCTTCTGAATCCCACTTGAATTTCTGGTAGCTCCTGCCATGTACTGCTGCAACTATTTAAAAATTATCATTAGCAAAATTTTAATGGACAAGTGATTGTTTGATAATTTCCACATTCATTTAGGTCATCTTTCTTTGGAATGGGTGGAAAATACAGATCTCTGGTAGCCAGTTGGCTGTCTTCCAAATTTCTTGGCATACACTAGTGAGTGCTTCCAGTACTGCGTCACTTTTTTTGAAATATCTCTATTGGTATTTCATCAATTCCTGGAGACATATTTTATGTTAAAACCTTCAGTGAAGCTTGAATTTCTTTCAATACCCTCAATTCTTGATCAGAGGAGGGGGTGCCCAGAAACGTAATTTTTTCAAAGCTATGTATTTAAATTTTGTTATAAAACAACCTATCACCTTTAAAGTACTCTCCATTACACTTAATACATTTGTCAAACCTGAAATTCCATTTTTGGAAACATTTTTCAAACTTATCTGTTTGGATGGCTCCCTTGTTTTTTCTTCACCTCTTTTATGTCATCAAATCACTGTCCTGTGATGTACCTCTTCATTCAGGGAAACAAAAGGAAGTCACACGGAGCAAGGTCAGGTGAGTAAAGTGTGTGGGGCGAGAAGTATGCTGTTTTTGCCGAAAACTGGCGCATAGAGATGGTTGTATGAGCAGGTGCACTGTCATGAAGGCAAAACCAGTCCCCTGTTGGCCACAAGTCAGGCCTTTTTTTGTTGCACACTGTTACACAATCTTTTCAGAACTGCTGAGTAGAAAGCTTGATTAACAATCTGACCTGGTGGAACAAACTTCAAATGCACGTCTAGAATGAGGTTTCTCATTAATCAACATTTTACCTTTCTAAAAATGAGAAAACCCCTGTACACTTGAGTTTTCCCCATAGCACTGTCCTTGTAAGTATGTTCAACATCACAACAGTTTCTGCTTTCCCAAGCAGGAAACAAAATTTCACAGCCACATGCTGTTCTCATAAATTGACTATCAAAAAACGAGGTTTGAGGAAAACTGCTTTAATGAAAAAAATTTACTGTGACCAGAGAGAACCTTCCCAGGTGACACCACTGATGCACTAACTCAAAGCAAGTTGCTCAGTGCTCACCTAATAAGAAAATGTGTACTACTAAAGCTCTGCTCTGCTCAGCCCAGCGCAATTTCAGTTTCTTGGGGGTACCCCCTTGTATTCTACCTCTTAAAATGGTTGAATGTGGATCAGGGTTTTTTTGGATCAATTATTTTTGATACAGCGATTCAGTGTATTCCTTCCATGGTACACTTAACAAAATTAAGAAATTATCTTTAGTACAATCCTATAAACTATAGACTTCATTCAAATATTACTAGGTTTTTCACTGATTACCTTGTTCTGATCTAGGAGCCAATTTAACATACCACATTACATTTCTTTGGAAGCAGTAGTCAAGCGATCAAACAATGCATTGCATTGGGTAAATATGCTACGCAAAACCTCGTTAAAGTGTAGAAAAGCAAGGATGTTACTTTGAGAACTAAGGTGAACCTGACTCAATTCATGGTATTTTCAATTGCCTCATATACATGTGAAAGTTTGACAATGAATAAGGAAGACTGATGAAGGCTATGCCTTGGAATTATAGAACTGGTGAAGAAAATAGGGAGTACAATGTACTGCCAAAAGAACAAATAAATCTGTCTTGAAAGAAGTACAGTCAGAATATTCTTTAAAAGTCAGGATCTTCAGACTTCATTTCACATCCTTTGGACATGTGATTAAGAAAGAGCAGGCCATGGAAAAGGGCATTGTGCTTGGTAAAGTAGAGGGACAGTGAAGAACAGGAAGGCCCTTGATCAGAGAGCTGGATACAATGATTGCAACAATGGGCTCTAACATAAGAACTATTATGAGAATGGTGCAAGATAAGGCAGTGTTTCATTTTGTTGTACCCAAGTGTGGGGGGAGGTCAGATGCGCAGGCATTCCCTCCCCTGAGGGAATCAGTTGCCAGACTGCTGTCTCATCCCTCCACAGGGGTGGGCCTGCTCCCTGCCTCTGGGGACAATGGACAGGCTCCTGTAGGAGGGGTTTGCACCCTAC
>NW_022111315.1:205891-206971 GCF_000313985.2 Echinops telfairi | reverse complement strand
CTTGTAGGGATCATCTGCCCTGGATTCCCTGTATTTCCAGTTCCTATCTGTACCAGTGTACATCCTCTGGTCTAGCCAGACTTGCAAGGTAGAATTCCTATCATGATAGTGGGAGCGGGGAGGAAACATTTAGGAACTAGAGGAAAGTTGTATTTTTCATCGTTGCTACATTGCACCATGACTGGCTCGTCTCCTCCCCAGACCCCTCTGCAAGGGGATCTCTGATAGATACATTTACAATGACAAAAAACTAGCTACTAATGTAGCTTATTGTGGGAACAGGTCTGGCATGCAGGGGGAGTGAGGGAGACGGAGTTACCTATGCATGCACCCTGACTCCAGAGACCAGGCTCTGATGGCTCAGATCTATTTTATTATTGTCTTTACACAGTTTACGGAGGGAGCATAAGCCAATCAATTGTTATGACGCTTACTTCCTTATTCTTAAAACTTATCCGTATAAGGTTATTTAATCTTGCAATGAGGAAGTGTCAGGCTTTGCCGTGGGCTAGAGCAAGTAGAGGAATACAGAAGCTTACAGAGCTGACTAGTCTCAGGGCCATTTTGTCTCACCAGTGTGCAGGGACCCATTTTAATAGAGAGACAGTTTGCCCCTTCTTAGGCCCGTTTGAGAAGGCTAAATAGCATTCTGCGCTTTCTAAGCCGTTCCCCCTTTATGCATTCTAATTCCACAGCCATCACCCCCACAGCTTATATGTGAGTAAAACAAAACTCATGGAATTTGGTTTCTTGTTTTGGAGGCTTAAGGTCATGGCTTCTTGGAGCATCCCAATTATTGGCTTAATGACGTGTTTAGTGCTTTGTTCTACCTCTTAGCTTCTTGCTTAGTGCCTGGGGTCTTAAAAACTTGCAAACAGGGGGGAGGGTGGGCTATGCAAGAAAAAAAAAGCTTGCAAACAAGCCATTCAATGCAAACAATCGGTTTCTATTTGCCTGGAACAGCAGGGGAAAGAGAATCAGGAATAGGAGGAGTACAGGGAATGTGTGGCTAATTGCCTCACAATCAACTACCTCCTTTGCCACAAGACCAGAAGAACTGGGTGATACTTGGGTACTTTT
>NW_022111315.1:203574-205162 GCF_000313985.2 Echinops telfairi | reverse complement strand
TCATCATTCTCAAAACATTTGCTCTCCACTTAAGCCCCTGGCATCAACTCCTCATTTTTTCCCTTCCCTCCCTGTTCACCCCTCCCTCATGAATCCTTGATAATTTATAAGTCATTATTATTTTTTCATATCTTGCACTGGGCATTGTGCTTTTTAAAAAACTATGTGATCAGATTGGCAAGAACTAGAAAGATTAAATAGGAACAGTCGGAAGCAGGGAATCTGTGTTATTCTGTGAGGAACAGCTCAGAAAAGGAGGGTGAAAATAGTTGCACAACTCAAAGAATGGAATCTGTCACTAAATTGTACCTGTACAAACTGCTGAATGAATGCATGTTTTGCTGTGTATATTCTCAATGTTACTGCTAATAAGGATCGTTGCCCTGGAGAAGATGAATCAATTCGTTAACTCCAAGTTAGAGGAAGAAATAGAAATTTATTAGAAAATAACACCAGTGAGGATGCCAACAACAACGCAAGCTGTCTTAACTCGCATCCTGTTTGAAATCAGAAAACATGGATAATATATAGTTTTTAATTCTGGAATTCAGACTTTAGGGAGTCATGTATAGATATTGCATCTTAACTCAAGTTTCAGGATAATCATTGGAGATGGTTATTGACCCTGGCCAAATAACAGGACGTAGTTTTTAGTGCCTATCAGGCAAATAAAAGAAGAACCTTAGTGTTATCTGGTCATTCCAGAAGACATCCACACCCAACCTGTTTGCCACTGAGCAATCAAAGAGGAGATAGTGTAAATTAGGCTAACTGCATTTATAACTACAGGACGTTTAAGTAAAAGAACTTGGACTATATCATCAACAACAAAATAACATTTAGGGAAAAAATATTATCGGCCTAAGAAACCCTATGAGACAGTTCTGCTCTGTCAATACAGGGTTGTTATCAATTGGAATTTACTCAGGTGCAGTTAAGTATGTAAAATGAAACACAGAAACAAAGACTGGAAAAAAATGAACAGACTATTGAATTATGGGACAAGCCCAAGCATCTACTATATGTGTATATGTATATCCATATGTATTTGTATGTGTGTGTATATATACTTACATATAATGATTTATATTATATGTCATATATAATGAAAATTCCTGAAGGAGGGAAAGGTCAGAAAAAAATGTGACTTTTATTTATTTATTTACTTTAATTTTTTATTGACAATGCCAAAGCAGTAAACTTCTTGGATTATAGTAAACATTGGCTAGCCTTGAGAGGAATGTGATTTGCAGAACCTTTCATTGTGCGCCTGCTGAGGAAAGTTAGGTCTCATTTTTTTATCCCCTCAAAATATTTATTCAATGAATATGCTGAACAAATTGTCAGAGGAACTTAATTGTATGAAACAATGTAGCATCAGGACTGGAGGACAGCAAGAACATGGTCGTGCTGGGAACAAAATGGGATTGCAAAACCAAATACTTTACTTCTGCCAAACTACAAACACACAACACCAGCACGCATAACAACCACGACCGATACCATCAAGCCCTGGGGATTCTTTCCTTTTGGATAATTGATGCATTTGTCTCCATTTTTTTACTCGTTTTATTAGGGGCTCATACAA
>NW_022111315.1:200653-201714 GCF_000313985.2 Echinops telfairi | reverse complement strand
GTTCACTGACTCGGCTTTCTTCCTGCAGTCGGCATCATTGCGTCTGTTTTGTGAGATGGAGGAGGACATTGTGGACTGGTGTTGGACATATGGGTTAATGTTCAGCTTGTGGGCTTGGGAAGCACTGGGTTGAGATGTTTTCTTGATGCGCACTTAACCTTTATATGAAACACTCTCTTATACATGAGTTTCTGTGGATTTGTTTCTCTAAAGTACCCAGACTAACACAGTATCCATAAGCAATTTGTAGAACAATTTTAGATACTTCACAGATTTACATGGAAGGACATATTATTTTTACCAGTTTATTTTTCATTCAGCACTGTTTTTCTATTAAGTAGAGATCTAGTCTATTCTATTTTAAAGCTCTAGTTAACTCCTTTATATAAAATTTCATTGTACAAAAAACTACAGTTTCATTAGTCTATTACTGAATATTTAGGTTGGTGTTAGTTTTTTTGCTGTTATAAATCATGCTGAGATGAACCTCCCTGGACATTTTCCTTGGACAGGACTTCTTTGGGGCATATATATTAGAAGATGTATATATATATATTAGAGCTATATATATATATTATATATAGCTAATATATATATTAGAGCTAGATATATATTTCTTTGTTTTGTAATTTTTAATTATTACCTTTGAATCTATAGATATTTCAAGAAGCTAAAACATCAAAAGGTAGAAAATACAGAACAGAATCTCTAATTATTAGGAACTCTGGATTTTTTGAGCAGGGGAACTGGATGGATCCCTGAACCTTTTGCTCTGAGAGAATCTTTAAACCTAAAACTGAAAAATATCCTTTGACATCTTTGCAAAATCAAACAATGGTCTAACTAAACTATTAAAGAAGGTCTTCCTTGAGCATTATGCTTTTCTAAGAACTATCTATATGACTTCAAAGTGACAACAGCAACTTGAAAACTTGGATAGGAACTTTGAAGCACAGAAGTTTATGTGACTGGAGAAACAACCCAGGAAAAGAGTGTTAGAATGGTTGTACACCTTGAACAATGTAGTCCATGTGACTAAACTGTACCTGTTCAATTGCTGT
>NW_022111315.1:194137-199214 GCF_000313985.2 Echinops telfairi | reverse complement strand
GTGTCTCTTAGTGGGGCCGGCCATATGGTCCTCTCTGTGCATTGGCTGCTCTTGGTATAATCTCCTTCTCTTGTCTGTGGGCTAGACTTACTCTCTTCTAACAAATAGAATCCAATAAAGATAATGGGCTGTTCCTTCAAAGACAAATTACAAAACAATTGTTTCTTCCACCCTGCAAGCACTCTCTTGCTTGTTCACTCTGATGAAACCAGCTGCCATGTTTTGGGCTGCTTTGAGGACAGGACAATGTGGCAAGGAACTGAGACCCTCTGTCCTACAATTTACAAAGGACTGAGTCCTGCCAACAACCTTGAGATGAATGCTGTCCTGGCTGACACTTTGATTGTAGTTTTAGGAGAGGCTCCCAAAGTATGGCTTGATTAAACCGAGCCTTGATAGAGGATATGTAGAAACACTGAGGTAATGAATGTATGATTTTGTTGCCATTTTTTATCTGTATTCATTATGTAGTGTTCATTTTGCTGTTGTTAAGAATATACAGGCGCCCCAATACCAACTATGTGGACAGCTACTCCTCACCCCAGAAGAACTTATTTCAGAGGACAGCACTGAATCTGCAGCTCCGGGGGAGGGACATGTCTGATCAGAGCATACGGGAGCCAGTGAAGGGGGAGGAAGAGAGTGGAGCACATCCTGGCCCACCAAGCCTTGACGACAATATTCCCACTCAGAGCAGCCAATCCACAGAGAAGACTATATGGTTGGCCCCACTATGAGGCACGACATCCCTCACTGACCCATAGCCCTACAGGGGACAACACTGGAGACACAGTGTGGGAATTTTGCCCGATCTAATCCCACCACACTGAGGCAAAACACTAAGGGCATGCAACAAAACAGCAAAGGGAACAGAGCAAAGAAGTTCTCAAAGAAGTCCCCGGGGAATACCCAAAATAGACTTTGGAGCCAGGGCTTAGCACCCCAACAGACTCCACAGGAAAACACTCCTAAAGGCCAACAAACACAAGAAAGAAAAGCTTGTAGTTAGTTCAAGGACTGTTTGTTGGCCTTTAAGAGTGTTTTCCAGTCCATTCTGTTGGGGCACCACACTCTGGCCCCAAAGTCTTCTTTCAGCATTCCCTGGGGACCTCGCCGCTCCGTTCCCTTGCTGTTCTGTTGCACCCCCTTAGTGTTTTGCCTTTGTGGCAGGATCAGATTGGGCACAATTCACACACTGTGTCTCTGGTGTTGTCCCCTGTAGGGCTGTGGGTCAGTGAAGGATGTCATGTCTCATAGTGGGGCCGGCCATGTGGTCCTCTCTGTGGACTGGCTGCTCTAATCCGGAACATAGTCTTCAAGGCCTGGTGGGCCAGGATGTGCTCCACTCTCTCCTCCTCCCCCTTCATCTACTCCCATGTGGTCCGATCAGATATGTCTCTCTCCATGAGCAGCAGATTTAATGCCGTCCTTTGAAATAAATTCTTCTGGGGGAAGGGGCAGTTGTCCACGTAGTTGGGATTGGGGCCAGCCTCTCAGACCTCTCCACTGGTTCAAGCTTTTCTTTCTTGTTGTGTTTTTTTGTCATTGGCTTGTTGTTGTTGTTGCTTTGTTTTATTTGGTTGCTTGGTTTTGCTCTGTCTTGTTTCTGTGCATGTCTCCGCAAGTCTGTCTAAAAAAGATAGGCTGGATGAACAATCTGGAGGAAATAACAACGGGACCAATGGTTCCGGGGGGACATGGGAGAGGGGGAGGTGGGGGGAAAGTAAGTGGTGTTAACAAACCCAGGGACAAGGGAACAAGAAGTCGTCCAAATCGGTGGTGAGGAGGGTGTAGGAGGCCTGGTAGAGCGTGATCAAGGGTAATGTAACTGAGAGGAATTACTGAAACCCAAATGAAGGCTGAACATGATAGTGGGACAAGAGGAAAGTCAAAGGAAATAGAGGAAAGAGCTAGGAGGCAAAGGGCATTTATAGAGGTCTAAATAAAGGCATGTACGTATGTAAATATATTTATATATGAGGATGGGGAAATAGATCTATGTGCATATATGTATAGGTTTAGTATTAAGGTAGTAAATGGACATTGGGCCTCCACTCAAGTACTCCCTCAATGCAAGAACACTGTGTTCTATTAAACTGGCATTCCGTGATGCTCACCTTCCTGACACAATTGCTGAAGACAAAGCGAGTGCATAAGGAAATGTGGTGAAAAAAGTGATGGCGCCTGGCTATCAAAAGATAGAGCATCTGGGGTCTTAAAGGCTTGAAGGTAAACAAGCGGCCATCTCGTTCAAAAGCAACCAAGCCCATGTGGAAGAAGCACACCAGCCTGTGTGATCACGAGGTGCCGAAGGGATCAGTTTTCAGGCATCAAAGAACAAAAAATCATATCTTTGTGTGCTCACCTCCCCGATATGATTGCAGAAGACAAATGGGTGCATAACCAAATGTGGCGAAGATGGCTGATGGTGCCCGACTATCAAAAGTTATAGTGTCTAGGGTCTCAAAGGCTTGAAGGTAAACAAGCGGCCATCTAGCTTAGAAGCAGCAAAGCCCATATGGAAGAAGCACACCAGCCTGTGTGATCATGAGGTGTCAAAGGGATCAAGTATCAGGCATCATCAGAACAAAGAATCATATCATTGTGAATGACGGGAAGTGCAGACTGGAGACCCAAAGCTCATCTGTAAGCAATTGGACATCCCCTTATGGAAGGGTCATGGGGAGGACACGAGCCAGTCAGGGTGCGACGTAGCAACTATGAAACAAACAACTTTCCTCTAGTTCCTAAATGCTTCCTACCTCCCCTCCCCACACTATCATCATCCCAATACTACCTTACACATCTGGCTAGATCAGAGGATGTTCACTGGTACAGAGAGGAACTGGAAACACAGGGAATGCAGGACAGATGATCCCTTCATGACCAGTGGTGAGAGTGGCGATACCGGTAGGGTGGGGTGGAAAGGGGGAACTGATTACAAGGATCTACATATAACTTCCTCCCTGGGGGATGGACAACAGAAAAGTGGGTGAAAGGAGACTTCGGACACTGTAAGATATGACAAAATAATACTTTATAAATTATCAAGGGTTCATGAGGGAGGGGGAGCATGGAGGGAGGGGAAAAACTGAGGAGCCGATGCCAGAGTCTTAGTGGAGAGCAATGTTTTGAGAATGATGAGGGCAATGAATGTACAAATGTGCTTTACACATTTGTATTTATGTATGGATTGTGATGTGTTGTATGTACCCCTAATAAAATTATTTTAAAAACCCCAATAATGTATAATTTATCAAGAGGGTCACAGTGGGGTAAACCTTGGTTCTCTGCTTTACCCACTACAAGAAATCTCTGAAGCATGTTTGGTAATCCAAGTGCGTTTTTATGAAGGAAAGGAAAAGTTGCAGGTTTTACAGTCTCAAAAGGGTACTCACTGTTTCTGGAAGGCATGTCAAGCTGCGTGGAAGCCACGTTGGGATTCCCAATTGGGCACAAACAGCTACGTGGAAAAGAGCACCCACACGTGTGGAACTGGGGAGTCCAAGAGACCAAGAGTGTTAGGGCCCAAGTGGGTCCTGAGTGGGTCCTGAGGGAGCACACAGGCACGTGCACCCTGCACCGCTAGAGGCCCTCCTTACATCATGCCCCTGAGTGAGGGCAGAGCAAAAGAGACCTGCAGCAGGCCTAGAGGGAGTGCCAAGAGCACATGCAGAGCTGTGCTTCCTGCCTTTATTCTAGCCTGCCCCCTGGCTGGGGGGACGTGGTTGAAGGTATTGGTTGACTTCTGTGACTGAGTTTAGGCCCACCTGGGTGATGGCATGGCCTAGGTGGAGGCTAGGTTTGGAGTTTCACCTGTGCTAGAGTATCCTAGTCTGTGCATGCTCAATTTGGGTTTTCCTTAGGTGTCCAAAGGCTGCCTGATTTCTTTCCAACCCCTTTATGTGGGCCTTGGCAGGTGTTGGAGAGACAACCTCACTCATCCCTGAATCTAGTTACCTTTCAGTCCCATGTACCCCAAACAAAAACTTAATGCTATGGAGTAGATTATGACTCGTAGCAACCCTATTGGAATAAACAGAACTGCTCCATAGGGTTTCAGAGACTGTATTAAAAAAAAAAAAGATGTATTTTTGAACACTTTTTTGTTGTTTTTGCTTTTGCTTTAATGAAGTGAAAGTCAAATAAGATAAAACCAACCATTGGAAAATGAACAAATAAGTGGCCATTAGTCTGTTCACAAGGTTCTACCTCTCCCACCTCTACCTAGTTTTAAACCATTTTCCTCACTCCAAAAGGAAATCCCATACCCATTAAGTGGTTGCTCTCCCTTACCGCCTCTCTTCAATCCCTGGCAACCACCAAGCTGCTTTTTGTTTCTATGGATTTGTCTTCTCTGAATAGTTAATGTAAATAGAATTATACGATATGTGACCTTTTGCATTGGACTTCTTTGGGAAAGCATAATATTTTTTAAGCTTATCCATGGCGCAGCATATATCAGGACTTCATTCTCTTTCATGATTGAATATTTCATTCTGTGTACAGTTTGCTTATACAGTGATGGGCTTTTGGGTTGTTCCCACTTTGGGGCTATTGTCAATAATGTTGTGAACATATAGTGTGAATATCAGTTTTCAGTTCTTTGTATTTGGAATGTGGCCTTAATGTAGAAAATCACAATGAGCAGCAGCAGAAAGACTGGGGGAGGTATTAAGGAGAATCACATAATTTGTAGTGTGATAATTTTGCACATGAATGAAAGAAAATTCATACTAAAATCTCCAAGTGTTCCTTTTAAAAAAAACAAAATTAAAACAACAACATAATAAACCCAAGATACCTTGCTGACACCTCCCTACCCCTAAACTCTGTTACATATTAAACAGTTATAGTCACACAAGATTTTGAATGCAATAAAAGTTTATAAACTGTATAAAGTTTCTTTTTCTTGCTTCCAAAGTGTAAGATTCAGGTTTTCCTAACTATATGTGACCTCCTCCCTGGGGGATGGACAACCAAAAAGTGGGTGAAGGGAAATGTCAGACAGGGCAAGATATGACAAAATAACAATTTATAAATTATCAAGGGCTCATGAGGGAGGGGGGAGCGGGGA
>NW_022111315.1:190547-192720 GCF_000313985.2 Echinops telfairi | reverse complement strand
GTTTTGCAAATTCTTTTAGCTCCTTAGCAAGGCTTATCACAATCAGTGAGTTTGTGTGAGGCGTACTTGGCAGTGAGGCATAAACTCTTGCAAACTCAGGAGCAGAGTTAGGATCAAATTCAAATGATACTGAACACTCCCAGACAAGTGGGTATCTGGGCCATTGTAGTTCCCTTGGACTTGGTTATTCTGCACTGGAGGTAAAAATGTTGAAAGAGGAGAGACAACATTGTGATTAGCTTTTGAGTTCTGCTTCATGACTCCCGTGGTGCCAATGAACACAGCACTCACGGACTGATCCACAAAGGTATCTGGGGCAACATTTAGACCATGCGTGGTCTGCCTGATTGGCATCTTTAGCGAGAGAGTTCCCTCTCACTTAAGAAGAAACTGCAGAAGCTTCACTGGGAGAAGAACTGTCCAGGTAGTAACTATATAATGTTGGCTAAGAATATTTTCTTTCATCTAAAGGCACAGTTGTTGGAACAGTACTTGGAAAATATGGAATTGGTGATAGAATTGAAGCTGGAGATCACATGATAGGATTTTGCAAAACCAATGACTTGTTCATAGAAACACCTTTTTGCAGCAACAAAATGGACTTTACCAGATGGAATACACAAAAATGAAATTGAGTACAACTGGGGGAAGACATGATGGAGAAGTTCAATATCAGTAAGTAAAACCAGACCAGGGGCAGCCGGTGGAACAGATCATCAACTGCTCATATGTAAGTTCAGGATAAAGCTAAAGAAAATTAAAACAAAAAAAGAAAATTAAAACAAGCCCACAACAGCCAAAGTATCACCTTGAGTCTATCCCACTTGAATTTTGATAACATCTCAAGAACAGAGTTGACACAGATTTGACACATTGAACACAGAAGAGCTGATGAGCGTGGGAGGACATCGAGACCATTATTCGTGAAGAAAGCAAAAGGTCATTAAAAAGACAGAAATGTACCATTGGTGTATGGAATGTTATAAGAGCAATAAGAGCCCCTAATAAAATGATTTTTTAAAAAGACAGAAATGAAAGAAAAGATCAAAGTGAATGTCTGAAGAGACTTTGAAACTTGCTATTAATTGTAGAGAAGCTAAAGCAAATTGGAAAAAAGGATGAAGTCAAGGAGCTCAATAGAAAATTTCAAAGGGCAGTTTGAGAAGAAAAAACACCAAATATAACAAAATGTGCAAGGACCTAGAAGTAGAAAGCGTTTGGAAGAACACTCTCAGCATATTTGAAACTGAAAGAATTGAAGAAAAAATTCAAACCTCAAATTGCAATTTTGAAAGATTCTATGGGCAAAATATTAAACGATGCAGGAAGCATCGAGAGAATATGGAAAGAATACAGAGTCACTGTACCCAAAAGAACTAGTGGACATTCCACCATTTCAGGAGGTAGCATATAAGCAAGAACCAATGGTGCGGAAGGAAGAAGTTCAAACTGTATTGAATGTATTAGGCAAAAACAAGGCTCCAGGAATTGACAAAATACCCATTGAAATGTGTCAGCAAGCTGGGAAAAAAAAAGAAAAGAAATGTGTCAGCAAGCTGATGAAGCACAGGAAGCGCTCGCTCCTCTCTGCTAGGAAATCTGGATGACAGCTACCTGGCCAACTGACTGGAAAAGATCCATATTTGTGTCCATTCCCAACAGAATGCTCAAATTATAGAACGATATCACTGATATCACGCACAAGTACAATTTTGCGGAAGATCATCTGATAATGGTTGCAGCAGAACATTGACAGAGAACTGTCAGAAATTCAGGTCAGATTCAGAAGAGGACGTGGAACTAGGGATATCATTGCTGATGTCAGATGGATCTTGGCTTAAATAGAAAATACCAGAAAGATGTTTACTTGCCTTGTATTGACTATGCAAAGGCATTTGACTGTGTGGACCATAATAAACTGTGGGTAACCTCGAGAAAGATGGGAATTCCAGAATGCTTCATTGTGCTCATTCGGAACTTGTATGTGGATCAAGAGGCAGTTATTGAATAAAACTGCATGATTTAAAATCAGGAAAGGTGTGTGTCAGCATCGTATCTTCTCACCACACTTATTCAATCTGTATGCTGAGCAAATCATCAGAGAAGCTGGATTATATGAAGAGGAACATCAGGATCAGACGAAGGCTTATTCCTGCTTGCTTAAAGTGAGGGG
>NW_022111315.1:178062-190350 GCF_000313985.2 Echinops telfairi | reverse complement strand
GTTGTCAAGGATGTTGTCTTACTTGGATGCACAATCAGTGCTCATGGAAGCAACAATCAAGAGAGCAAAAGATGTATTGCAAAGACCTCTTTAGCGTATTGAAGAGCATGGATGTTACTTTGAATGACTGAGGTGCATCTGAACCAAGCCCTGGTAGTCTCCATTGCATCTTATGTATGTTAAAAAGTTGGACATTGAATAAAGAAGACTGTAGAAGAACTGATGCATTTGAATTGTGGTGCTGGAGAAGAATGTTGCAAGTAGCATGGACTGCTAAAGGACAAAAGTCAGGCCAGAGTGCTCCTCAGAGGCAAGGATGGCAAGACTTGGTCTTACATGCTTTGGACCTATTTCAGGAGGGCCCGGTCCTTGGAGAAGGACATCATGTCTAGTAAAGTAGAAGGGTGCAAAAAAGAGGAAGGCACTCGATGACATGGATGGGCTCAATGGGCTCAGGCGTAGGAACAACTGGGAGGATGCTGCAAGACCGGGTAGCATTTCGTTCTGTTGTGCATAGGGTTGCTATGGGTTGGAGCCACCTCGATGGCACCGAACAACAACAACAACACAATATATTGAATGTTGTCCAGTAACTTTAGGCACATATTCACCTCAAGGTGAAGATACAAGTGTTCATTTGGAGATTATGAACCCTTTAATGAAGTATTTTGTTCTTGGCATAGTTTCAGATTAAAGATCATGAAAACTCTTTCTAACTCCATTCAGTGCTGGACTTGAACTCAAAGAATAATAGACCAAAGCTTTGACTCTCAGCTCTATTTTGAGCTGCAGGGCCTGCAGGTCAACGAGGTCAAGTGTTAGGACTATAATGATGATTGTGGAGAAAAATAGAACTTATTACTCTTTGAGCTCTCTCATCTTTGAAGACTTTTGGTGCTGAGGTGAAGAAAAAGTTATCTTTGACTACAGAAGTCACAGAGGGTGTTGCTGTCCTTGACTTTCTGCTTTTGTTTCCCAGAACACGACCATTTAAACATATGCACCAGGCTTTCAGTGTTTGAGCTATGATTTCTACCCTGTTTCCTATTCATCTTCTGACTGGTTGTATCTTTAACCATAAATTTGTAGCCTTCAAGTGGGTTACCACTCACGGCAACCTGGTGACAGAGTAAAACCGTTCCATAGGCTCTCAAAGGCTGTAAAGCAGACTGCCACACCCTTCTCTTACGGAGTGACAGGTGGCTTGAACCTTCTGGTTATCAGTTGGGGTCTTAACCTCTGGGCCACCAGAGCTCCTTTCTTTAATGGAAACCACTAGCTAATGATCATGGTTGTACTGTCTTGTCATCCGTTTCTTCTTTTTCGCATGTTAAACTTTTCTGTCAGACTACTTTTCTTCACTATGACTGGTTACCTAATTCAGAAGAACCAATTTTCCTCTGTCATATTATTCCCAAAGCTCCAGAGAGGTTGCAATGCCACCTGGATGTAATTTCCTAGCTTCCTTTCATTGTTGGAGCATGTGCCACCTGCAGTGGTGGTGGGTGCTGCTGTGCTGGGCCAACTCTGGTGATACTGTCCAAATGTACTGTATGTTGTTTTAAGCTGTTAAATTTGTGGTGATTTGCTATGCAGCAGTAGAAAACTAATATACTATCAATGGAGTTATCATTGTGGCCAAGGTGGATAGGAATTTAAGAATCAGCTGATTTCTAAATTAAAAAAAATTGCATACATATGGGAGAAAAGAAAAGAAAAAGAGCACTAAATCTATAAAAGAGAATATACAAATGCCCATCTCAGACCTCCCTCACTCTCTGCAGCCTGAAGTGATTGCTCCCACCCCAGGTATTGTTAGAAAGGAATATCATTAAAACAACTTGCTGTTGTTGAGAACACACACCAATTCAATTATTTCTACATGTATAATTTAGTGACATTGATGACATTCCTCAGGCTATGCCACCATTCTCACCTTCCTTTTCTGAGTTGTTCCTCCTTCATTAACATAAACTCATTGCCCCCTAAATTTCCTTTCTAATCTTTCAAGTTGTCAGTTTGATCCATTATAGATGGATTTTAAAAACCCCAGTACTTGAGGCAGACATCCTTTACTAGTTATGCTAAACCACTGTTTGTTTTCCAGAAGCCTTTAGGGGTATTTCTGGTTCAAGGCTTAAAGGTTACTTTAGGGCAATAGTTTCAAAGGTCTTCCAGCTTCCATGGGATTCAGAAAGTATCATATAAGAATTCAAAATGTTGTTCTAGCTTTTAACCTGTCTGATAAGGATTTTTGCATAGGGTTTTTGATCAAATGTTTAGTACTGATAGCTAAGCACATCTAGTTCTTTTTATTCTTTTTAATGTGAAACCATCCTTTTTTTTGGGGGGGCAAAGGAAGCAGTTGTTCATGGAGGCAATTAGACACACATATTTTATCATTTAAATAATACTCTGTTTTGTTGTTCTCTAGTGGCTAGGCTTCAAGTTCATTAAGGGCAATGATCTTGTCATGTTGATCATTTTCGTGTTCCTGCACCTCCCAGTACCTTATACACACACTAGTAATAATAACTTGATCAGTTGGAGGTGTGTTATCTGATGACTTAAAACTAAACCTTCCAGATGCAATTTCTAGAAGGTACCTGGAATGGAGTTTTTAAGAGTCCAAAACGGTTTATTTCTTATTGAGCCCAGGTGAACTTTCCCTAGCAACAAATTATATCATAACATCTGATTCTTTTCTCAGGATATTAGAGCACAAAATATCAAATGCAGGTGGCTTGATCTGTCATTTACCAAGATAAAGAGTTTTACGTACTTAGTTTACAGTCATTAATCAGTTAGACTCAAACATTTGCCAATAGAATTTGAGAAGTGTATTTAAAAATTGAAAAGGTGAGTTTATTCCCCACAGATGGGGTACTTTTAGTGAGAGGAGAAAAAAAAAGACATTGCCAATTAAATCCAATGAAGAGGAGAGGTTGGTACCTAATTTCCAGAAGAGTTTGGGCAGTGAACTTTTTTTCCGCTTCATGATGAGACTCTTGATTATGTGATGGAAGAAATGATCATATGATTTTTTTCTATGCTCATCCACTTGACTATATTAAAAATATATTTCTTGAACTCTTCAATTAATTTTTTTAAAACAAATCATCTTATCGGTGGCTCTTATAAAAATCCATCCATCAATTTTATCCAGCACATTTGTATATATGTTGCCACCATCATTTACAAAATATTTTCTTTCTACTTGAGCCCTTAGTATCAGCTCCTCTTTTTTCGCTCCTTCCTCCACCCCTCCACCCTTGAGAACCCTTGATAAATTATTATTTTATATCTTTTAAAATTATTTTTATATCTTACACCATCTGCTGTATCTCTTCACCCACGTTTCTGTTGTCCGTCCCCTTCGTGTGTGTGTTCAATTTCTTTCAGACATCCCGAACTGTTTAATTATGGATATAAAAACTTTTTGAAGAATTTAACTGACCTGTGTTCTTAGATCCAGAATTTTTTAAAATGAAGGATGCTGAGAGATAAAAAAATGTGGCCTCCAATGGCTTATATTAATTTCTTGTTGAAATTAGTATAATTTAAGGCAAACTGCTCTAAATCTTTCCTGAAACAAGATACGTGTAAATGAATACTAATGCAGCAATGTGTCTGAACAGTGGACTTGAAACAGCAGTAGGATCATAAGAGCTGATTTGTTTAAGGAAGCAAAGGTAATTCAGTATCTAGCTATGTGGTTTAGGCAGATTGCAGGTGAATTCATGTATCTTTTTTGAACTGTGTTAAACTCAGTGGAATCACAGACTGATGATTTGCAGAGCTATTTGGTGGATATGCACTCACAACTCAAAAGCACCATGGCTTTTGGGGCACATATGAGTAATTTAATGATTTAAAAAAATCAGTTTATTAGGGGCTCATACAATTGTACATTCATTGCCCTCATCATTCTCAAAACATTTGCTCTCCACCTAAGCCCCTGGCTCCTCATTTTTTCCCCTCCTTCCTCGCTCCCCCCTCCCTCATGAACCCTTGATAATTTATAAATTATTATTTTATCATATCTTGCACTGTCCGACGTCTCCCTTCAACCACTTTTCTGTCGTCCGTCCCCCCGGGAGGAGGTTATATGTAGATCCTTGTAATCGGTTCCCCCTCTCTACCCCACCTCCCCTCCACCCTGCCGGTACCACCATGCTCACCAGTGGTCCTGAAGGGATCATCCTCCCTGGATTCCCTGTGTTTCCAGTTCCTGTCTGTACCAGTGTCCATCCTCTGGTCTAGCCAGATTTGTAAGGTAGAATTGGGATCATGATAGTGGGTGGGGAGGAAGCATTTAGGAACTGGAGGAAAGTTGTATGTTTCATCGTTGCTACATCGCAACCTGACTGGCTGGTCTCCTCCCTTAACTTAATGATTTTTATGAGTGACTTTGGAGTTAAAATTCTTATAGAATGTACCTGATTCCTTAAGCATGGACATATGCCCCATTACTGTGAGAAGAACGCTCCGGTATTCCCCAAACAACTATGCAATTTCGAGAGAGATGGCTCAAATCTGTGAAGTTTGCTTTTATTTCGCTCAGCGAAAGTATCAGTCACTTTTATCAATGTCTGGTTTCAGAATTAAGACATGTTCAGGTTGGAACCTCCTCTGTCATCGCTCTGCATTTCGGTATATACATAAAATTGCTAATATTTACTTGCTTAGAATTGATCCATGATTTGAAACCATCAGTTTTATAACTATCACTTTTGCGTAGATATTGATTAAACGTTTTTAGATTCCTTTGGCATTTATTTAGTTAATTAAAAAAATTTCCTTTGGCATTTATATGAAAGCTTACATTATTGGTAACACTATTATTTAGGCAAAAATGTATGAAACACATGCATGGACTTTACAAACGGAATCCTTCACTACTGAAAACAAAATCAAACAAAATCAAACTTGGGTGCTCTTGCCCTAGACTGTGTATCCCACAACCAGTTGACAGCGTTTCTCGCATGCGCTCTCTACACAATCGTGTTTGTCGCAATGTGTCCTGCGCGGAAGGTTACATAAGAGCAATACACTTTGATCCTCGGCATTTGGATAAGCCGCTTACCGCGCTACCTCCGCTCTGGTACTTGATTGCAACAGAAAGTAGTTCCGGCCCGTGTTGTTTCGGCCAAGGAGCCGTCGCCGCCATTTCAAGACCGTGAAGGTAAATGGCCAAATCGGGTCCCTAAGATTCGAAACCTGTAACGGCTACTGCTGCTTAATCTCTCCAGAGCAACTGGTACAGCTGCTGCCCTCTTACCACTACCTCCAGGAGCGATCTGTGCCACCAGTGGCGGCGGCGGGACTCCATTACGCCCTTCTCGCTTTCCCTTAAGAAGCTTCAGATGGCGTCTTCCGTGGGCAACGTGGCCGACAGCACAGGTACTGGTGTCCCGTTCTACCTTTGCAGACGCCCATTGAGTCTCGCGCCGTTCTTTGCGTCTCACAGCCCCCTCCCTTCCCCCTAGCCACCCCCATTACATCAGTGGCATTGCTGAGCTGCGCGCGTGCTTCCAACATCGGATCGGTGTTTCCTCGGTCCCTGCCGCAAGCATTGCCCTTTTCATTTGTTTTGCTCCTTTTCTTGCTTCTTAATGCCAGAAGTGCTCCTCCTCGGCTTTGCAGCCCCCGACTCCTCTAGCACACACGTGCGCGTGGAGAGTGCAGTGCTTTGGAACCCCTGCTCTTTATTGCACCCTCACCCTGTTTTTCTCGCCGAATTCCAGCCCACCGCCCTCTGTCACCTCTCCACGTTCTCTTCCCACCCTCCCCATTTAGCCAGGCGGGGGTCCTTCCTGGCCGTGTAGGCCGGGGGTGCCTGTGGGATGTAATCATTTCTCCACTTTGCGTCACCCCCCGCAGAGGAGCGGAAACTCGCTGGTCACTACTAGGATTCCGAGCCGCGGGGAATTGGGCAGCACCCCGCTGGGCTGTGCCATTCTAGTGCTCATTGAACTGCGTGGCCCTGCCTCGGATTGGAAAATTCCAGGGGTTCCCTTTGCTGTCGCCCAGTTCTACACGCCGTCCCCGGCGCGGACTTCCCACTCTAGTCCCCCTTCCCTCCCGCGGGGAACCACACCCTTTCCTTGGAAAGGTTGCCTGCCTTGCGGTCCAGTTCTTAGCCCTTGGAGAGACCGGCTCGCTTTGACCATCCTGCTACTGAATTCTCGCTTTGTGTTTCTTTCTCACCGCCTTCCTCCCCCGCCGCCCCTGCCGTCCTGGCTATTCGTCTTCCAGCCCCATTCTTTTTTGCCCAGTATCTCATTTTTTTTTCTTTAGTAGGGCATGCATTTTTTTTTTCCGTTTCACCCCTGCTTGAAGAGTTTGTAAAGCAACTGGAGTGTAGCTGCACAAGTGCAAGGCAGTTGCCCTTTTAGACAATTCAGTGGAAAGCATTTGATACGAAAACAAAAACCCAATCAAATTCTAGGAGTTTCCTTCAGCTGTCTTTCCATATTGAGCCAGGGAGGGCGAGGGCGAGGGCGAGGGCATCGGCGAGGGCGGGAGGGAGGGGAAATTGGCCTGTAGTTCGAAGATTTCCCACGCGTTTTTTTTTGTTTACTGATTCCAATGTGTCAAAGGTTTTATTTGTTCTTTTTGTAAGTAATAGGTGAATGTTCAATAATAATTACAATCGTAGGTAGTGGGATCAATCGTGATCCCCTTCTCTTTGCACCCATGGTGACTCTTAAAGACTTAAGAGTCTGATTCTGTTTGCGTGCCCTTTACTGTGTGTATTATCTCATTTGAGGAAGTCGTCATTTCATATGTTAAAGTAGCAGATAAGCAGCTTTGAAAATGTCAAAGGAATGTGTTAAAATACTTTGCTAGGAAGTTCTGGAGACTGGTTTAAAGTGTAAATTTTTAGTTTCTATTAGAGATATTAAACTCCCCCAGATTTACATGTGAGCCTATTTGCTGAAGGAAATTTACTTGCCTAGTACTCAGAACATACAGGAGCTTGAGTGATTGGGGTGATAGGCTTAAATTTGAGTGTCACTGTGACCTTGGTAGAGTTTTATAAGCCCTTTGTCCATGGCTTCCCATTTCAACCATCTAGATAGATCTAGGCATATTGTTAAAGAAAGTGCTTGGTCAAATTCCCAGTAATAGATTGCGGTTTAGATAAATGTTTATAATTGAGAGTTGGGCAGCTTGCTTGCCCCCCCTCCCCCACTTGTTTTTGGGCTTTTGCTATACCCCTTATCTGAATTAAGCCACATTACGTGGAGCACAATGTTTTCATTTGGTTGTTGAGCTTTATCAAGTGTTTTCTGTTTCAGCATTCCTCCCCCCCTTAACAAACAAACAATTACAGTTGTAGGTAACTGCTTGCTGTATATAGGGTTGTGTGCAGTGCCTTAATCCTTTAGTCAGTTCTAGAGCTCTTTGATAAATGCTAGTGTTAAAACTGTGGGTATGATTTAGCCACTTCAATTCCCACGTGATTTTGGGATGAGTAAAAGAGCAGTATAATCTTGGGTCTTTATTTAAATTTTTGGATGTCCCCCTTTAAATATTTTGGTTCTTGACATATGTGTTTATCTTGCTCTCAGCCATTTTACAAGTAGCACCTTGATTTTGTTTTATTCCTTATGTTCAATTTCTGGAGTTGCTCTTAGCAAAATTTAAATTGTGAAATGTATAAACAGTATTAGAAAGAGTAAGAACACACCTAGGTAGAGATTACTAGTACCAACCCCTCCTGCGTTCTGCCATGGAGTTGTCTCCATTTCAACATATTTTCCCTGTATGACATAGTATGGAGTCCTGCTTGTATAGTGGGCTATACGTTGGGCTGCTAAGGACAAGTTCGAAACCACCAGAAGTTCTGTGGGAAAAAGACGAGGCTTTCTGCTCCTTGGAAACCCGCAGGGGTAGTTGTGCTCTGTCCTATAGTGTTGCTGTGAGTTGGAATCAGTTTTACGGCAGTAAGTTTTCAGGTAGGATGTTGTAGAATTGTTCCTTAGGGTTTCCAAAGCTTAAGTCATCACCCCCACCCCCACCCCCGCAGAGTCTAGTGGGCTCCAATTGCTGACCACTGTGCCAGCAGGAGAGCTTCTTTAACCCTACAGAACCAACCTAAAATCAGTAGATTATTCTGACATTATTAACTCTTTATGACCTTGCAGATCACACACTTTAATGTTTTGTTTTTGTATGTTAACTAAGAGATAAGAATAATGTTTAGTAATTTTTAGGTGTTACCTATGGTTTATAATATAATGGTAAAGTATTTTTGACCATAAACCTCAATATCATTTGGAACTGAATATTTCTATCTACTTTGGAAAGGAAAGTATTAATGAGTAAAACATCTAAGCTACCAATTCTGCACCTGATGTTAACTTGGGCGTATGAATAACGTGCAGAACACTCTGGTGCTTTACAGTGTTTCAAGCATTTTCATCTTTTAAGTTTAATATACCATATTTCTACATTTTTTGTTTGCATTTCTAACTTTTTGTTTCCCCCCTCCCTCCCTCAAATGTTTTGATGATTCTCCAGAACCAACGAAACGTATGCTTTCCTTCCAAGGGTTAGCTGAGTTGGCACATCGAGAATATCAGGCAGGAGATTTTGAGGCAGCTGAGAGACACTGCATGCAGCTCTGGAGACAAGAGCCAGACAATACTGGTGTGCTTTTATTACTTTCATCTATACACTTCCAGTGTCGAAGGCTGGACAGGTAGGAGATGTGGGGGTACCTGTTGGTGATTGCTGCCTCTGGGTGCCGAGCTTGACAAATGATACTGAAATATATGAACTTGAAATTTTCTAATACTGGGTTTTAATTGAGCCACCAACTCACATCTACTTTCTTGGCCCACTGGTGACATGTGGCAGCCCAAGTGTCAGCTTTTCTCCTTTGTGGTGGTGGCTATGTCCTGAGCACGACTTGATACCTTTTTAGACTTTTACACATGGTTCGACTACCTTCTTGATTCTGTTCCGGTAATGAATTATTTTTAATGTATGTCTGAGAACGGTCTAAGCCTTGTAAGGTATGTAATCTTGAGGGACTGAAATGCTCAGAAATGATGGCATATATATTGTGGTAGGAGGTAAATAATGGTTCAGGTTACAAGTACTGACTGTCTTTATGTTGTTAAAGTGGATCACTTTGAGCTAATTGATTTAATCAAATGAAAAGAAGTTTTGTTCTTTTAAATAAATTCTCTGGTTTATTTAGACATTTAAAGGTGTATTACTTTTTATTAATAAATGGAAAATGAGACTCATGCACATAACATCTTCCTTCTTGATATTAGCAGTCAGGGCTGCCAATGTGCCCATTTGGTAATAGACTAAGAATTTTATCTCATGGAAAGTACTTTCTAATTTGAAATTTGGAGTGCTTTCACTTTTGTAATTTTTATTTCCAAAATTTTCTTAAAAATGTTTTTTCCGCCCAAAATTTCTTTAAATGCACCAGAAAGATACAATGTATTATTATTTAAGAGGTGCCCTGGTAGAGCAATTCAACCTGCCCATGGTAGTCTAAAGGAGAAAGACCTGGTGGCTTCCTTAAAGATTTAAGCCAAGAAAACTCTACTACATTTCTTCACTGTGAGTCGAAAATCAACTCAAGGACCAGTGCCTAATAATTTTTACGTAGCAATTAGCAAGGGATCTTCAGACAGTGCAGATTTCTTTCTGTAACATGTTTACCCATGCGTGAAAACTTTTTCCTTTTTCAGATCTGCTCACTTTAGCACTCTGGCAATTAAACAGAACCCTCTTCTAGCAGAAGCCTATTCCAATTTGGGGAATGTGTACAAGGAAAGAGGGCAGTTGCAGGAAGCAATTGAGCATTATCGACATGCATTGCGTCTCAAACCAGATTTCATCGATGGTTATATTAACCTGGCAGCTGCATTGGTAGCAGCTGGTGATATGGAAGGGGCAGTACAAGCGTACGTCTCTGCTCTTCAGTACAATCCTGTGAGTAAAGTTGTAATGGTTATTATTTTGCTTTCACAGACATAAAGATAGTTCATGATAGTGCAGACACTAAAGTAGGTTTTTGCATGGCATAAAATGAAAAGTTTAGAAATG
Organism: Echinops telfairi; assembly: GCF_000313985.2. Taxonomy (NCBI): domain Eukaryota; kingdom Metazoa; phylum Chordata; class Mammalia; order Afrosoricida; family Tenrecidae; genus Echinops; species Echinops telfairi. The sequence goes on along the minus strand of NW_022111315.1, from coordinate 180,270 downwards.
GTCTGCTTAATGGTCTGCTTAAAATGTTGATCTGCATTATGGTAAAAAATACTTTTTAACTAGGAAGTCACATTAAAAGGCAAAAAAATTACCTTTTGTAAGAAACTCTATCTTTTTTTATAGTAGCTACAAAAGTATGGGGCAATTGTTTCAATTAAAATTATATACGTTTTGATAGGTGTTTGCAAAAGTTTTGTTTTCAAGGAATATTAACTAAAGGGTACTAAGCTAAAATACAAAGTAATTACATGAAGAATCCAATGTATGGATCAGTGATATGAAAACTGGGCTTATCTTTTTTCTTTTTTATTTTCCTCTTTTCTTTCAATGTAATTAAAAGGGGGGTTTGAGTTGAGATGATAGTTATATTGGGCTTTTGATTAGTTATTTAAAATGTTTTTCTAAATTGCAGATGTTTTCTGGGGAATAAGAAGCCCAGTTGTTTTAGGGTCTCTGAAAGAAATTAAGACGTCCTCAGAGCTGTTCATGTGTAGTTAGAGACAGGATAGATATAAACTTAAGAGGTAAGTTAAAGGAATTCAGAAAAAGTTTAAGAATATTTTTAAGGTTTATCGCAACATTTAGTTTTGCAATAATAACCTTGTAGATGGTTTTAATAATATTGGTGGCACAGTGGGTTAAGCATTGGGCTGTTAACTATAAGGTTTTAATAATAGCTGTCTTAAAAAAATTGTTTTTGAAGGGGGGGGGTCTGAATTGTTAGCTTTTATTTATTTTTCTTTTCCCCCCAACAGTTTTATTGGCACCTAATTCACATATTATACAATTGAATAGTTCAGTCATTCAATCATATCAAGAGGAATTATACAGTCACCACCACATCTATCCTAGCGAATTCCCCTGCCCCCATGGTTCAATCGCCTGTAAAACGAGTTGTGCAATCATGATCAGTTCTAGTGTTCTCTCTCCCCTCCTGCCTTCACTAGCTGACATTTATTGAAATCATTGGCAGTGAGTCAGTTCTGACTGATAGCAACCCTATGGGATAAAGTAGAACTGCCCCCTGGGGTTTCAGAGGCTGTCAATCTTTATAGGAGTGGAAAGCCTGATCTTTCTCCTCCGCCAGAGTGGCTGGTGAGTGTGAATTGTTGACACTTTGTGGTTAGCAGCCCAGCACTTAAGCCCTGGTGGCATAGTAGTGCTTTACACTTTGGGTTGCTAACCACAAGGTCAGCAGTTCCCACCATCTGTTTTGCGGGAGAAAGATGAGGTTTTTCTACCTACATAAAGATTTACAACCTCAGAAACCCAAGAGGGGGGGTCAGTCCTAGGCTGCCCCGTAGGGTCACTGTGAGTCAGAATTGACTCCATGGCAGTGAGTTTGGGTTTTATCATTTATTTATATGTGCGGTCACCGTGCTAAGTGCTTAAAAAGTTAATCCTAAAAAAAAAAAAAAAAAGTTAATCCTAACGATGATCATTCAAAGTAAATGGTATTATTTCTAGCGTTACCAATTAAAACAAGGAAACAAAACAAAAAGCAGAAGAGACGAGGGGTTGTTAACTTTCTCACACAGCTAATAATGGTAAAACCCCCAAACCCCACTGTCTGATTCTTAATTCCATCAACCATGTAAAAGGGTAAAAATGCTCATTAGGGTTTTCAAGAGTGCTAAACTTTAAAATGAATATTAAAACCTGAGTTAGAATATCTCTAAACACTGAAGAAATAAAAGTGGGCTGATGTGCCCAATGGACACTCAACCACCTTTTTTTTTTTTCCACCCACCTTTTAAAGGCAGCCACTGAACACAGGTGATAAACCATTCATCCTATGTTACTGTCTCTTTTAGCCTTAATCTCCATTTTATAGGTTGCCAAACGGAAGATTGTATTTTCACAGATCTGAAAACACTTTTTATCAGGTCATTTATTAATTTATTTTTAAGTTAATTTAAAGAGACTTTTCTATTTAAAAAAATTTTTTAAACTGTAACTGGAAGGTTTCCCAGCTATATTTCTTGGAGGTAGCCAAATGATCTTAAATTCTTATGTGTCCTTTCAGAGATTGTGTGTGTGTATGTGTATGTATTTAGTATGTGGATGAAGGGGCTTGAAGAAGTTCATGGAAAGATGGAATTAAAAGGTACTGGGTTTTTTCCCATGAACCTTTTGAAGGCTCCTCATCTGTGTCTGTGTGTAGATTTGAGGGGCATTTTGTAAGTTTTTATTTTATTTATTTTTTAA
>NW_022111315.1:175537-177962 GCF_000313985.2 Echinops telfairi | reverse complement strand
CCTAACCCTAAACTTAACCCTAAACCTCGTCCTAACCCTATCGCTAATGCCAACCCTAGGCCTAACTCTTTTTTTATTAATCATATTATTAGGGGCTCATACAACTCTTATCACAATCCATACACACATCATTGTGTTAAGCGCTTTTGTACATTCATTCTCAAAACATTTTCTCTCCACTTAAACCCCCGACATTAGGTCCTCATTTTTCCCCTCCCTCCCCGCTCCCCCCTATTTTGTAAGTTTTTAAAAAAGTTTTATTGACATATATGTCACATAGTATACAGTTTCATAGTTTAATTGTATTAACAGTTGTACAGTCATCACTGCAATCAATTTTGGAATATTTTCTTCATTCTTGTGCTCCTTGTTATTAGTTCTTCATTTCCTCCCAACTATCCGTACCATACCACCAAGGAACCATTAACCCAGTTTGTCTATAGATATACTTATCCTGGTGCATCCAAGCAAGACAAAGAAATCCTTGAAAATGTCAACCCGATCTCTGTTTATCATGATGTTAGCTACTGGTCCAGTTTGTGAGGATTTTGCTTTTCTTTACATTGAGTTGTGTCCATTCTGAAGGTTAGAATCCTTGATCTTCATCAGTAAGTGTTTCACATCCTCCTCACTGTCAGCAAGCAAGGTGGTGTCATCTGCATATTGCAGTTTGTTAATAAGCCTTCCTCTAATGCTGATGCAGCATTCTTCTTTATAGTTCGCAATTTTACATTTTAACCAAGTGTTGAGTATTTTTATCCCCTAGGTTCTATAAACTCTTGGATGTATGCCATTTACTTTTATTTTTTTCAATCTTTGAAAAACAGTTTTATTAGCACTTCATCTACATGTCATGTAATTAAATCATATCAAGAAGAGTTGTACAATTATCACCACAGTCAATTCTAGAACATCTTCTTCCTTGTACTCGTTGTTATTCATGTAACTATTTTTTTCTAATTGTTGCAAAAATATATGGAACAAGATATTCTCCAGTTCAACAACTGCTACATGTATAATTCAGGGCCCATGAATCACTCTGTGTTGTGCATCCATTATTAATAACCTTTTCCAAATTATTTCACCACTATTAACATAAACTTAATGCCCCTTAAGCAACATGCAATAGCTTTAAAAAATAAAATTCATGCCCCAAATCCATGTATGAGGAACCAGATTGCTACATTAAAAAAAAAAATCAATTTATTGGGGCTCATACAATTCATCACAATACATAGATCAATTGTGTAAAGCACATCTATACATTTGTTGCCCTCATTATTCCCGCCATTTATTTTTGAAAGTATATATTTTTTTAGGTTTAGTCATGTCATTTAGGCCCATTATAGCATTTAAAATCAAGTCAATATAATTAAAGATAGATTACTTTCAAGATTATAAGATTTTAAAAAGAGAAAAGACAGTCTTCGAAAAAAGTAAAACACATTAAATATAAGTGAAACCCAGTTTTCCCACTTACTGATCCAAATCTATATGCACAACAGAAAATTCAAGAATACCAACATTGTCCCTGTAATTCAGATCCAATGTCATTAATTTCTGCTTTATCTGTCAAATTAAAAAAGATGTCTGTTAAGAGAATCACATTTCTCCGACTTGGCTCATTCTGTTCATTCTCAGGTTAACACTTTTCATGCAAACCTTTAGTCAGTTCAGTAATGTTCCTGGAGCTGTAGTTAAAAGAAATAAATGAATAGAATCTTTGTTCGCAATAGGCCAACGGTGAAAAGACCAAACCAAACTAACCTCATTGCCATTTAGTCGATTCTGATTGGTAGTGCCTCTATGGAGCAAAGTACAGCTGCCACTGTGAGTGCCTGAGAATGTGACTCTACCGGGCTAGAAAACCCTGTCTTTCTCCCTGGAGTGGCTGGTGGTTTGAAACTGCATACCTTGTGCATTACAGCCCAATGTGTAACCGCTGTGCCACCAGGATTCCTAGATCTTCCAGTAAGACTACTCTTTCTAAGATAGTATCTGTTTCCTGCCTTTCCTTCTAGAGCGGGGATGTCAAACTCAACTAAAACGTGGGGCACATCACATTTAACTAATTTCGTTAAATTTATATTTTGAAGTGAGGATTCAGGAATATGGATAGGATAATTAAAACATTATATTATATTTTGAAGTGAGGATTCAGGATTATGGATAGGATAATTAAAACATTATATTATTGCCTTTATTTAAACATTTATTTTATTTAATGTATTTATAAAACGAAAATTATTCTTTCTTGCCCAAACTTGCCAGAGCTTTCCTCCTGCTAGTTTTCACTTACCGCTTATGTTGGGACCAGAAATATAACAAAGTAACTAATAAAAAAACAAAATGTTGGACAGTTGACAAACGTGATGCACAAGCGTAATGGTTTCCCTCTAAAAATGTTAACTAGCGCCGCCACTAG
>NW_022111315.1:155693-175178 GCF_000313985.2 Echinops telfairi | reverse complement strand
TGATTCATAACAGCAGCAAACTTACAGTTATGAAGTAGCAACGAAAATAATGTTATGGTGGGGAAATAGATCTATGTGCCTATATTTATAGGTTTAGTATTAAGGTAGCAGAAGGACATTGGGCCTCCACTCAAGTACTCTCTCAATGCAAGAATGCTTCTATTAAATTGGCATTCTATGATGCTCACCTTCCCAACACAACTGCTGAAGACAAAGCGGATGAATAAGCAAAAGTGGTGAAGAAAGCTGATGGTGCCTGGCTATCAAAAGATATAGTGTCTGGGGTCTTCAAAGCCTGAAAGTAAACAAGCGGCAATCTAGCTTAGAAGGAACAAAGCCCGCATGGAAGAACACATCAGCCTGTGTGATCACGAGGTGCCGAAGGGATTAGTTATGTGGCGTCAAAGAACAAAAAATCATATCATTGTGTGCTCACCTCCATGCTAGGATCGCTGAAGACAAATGGGTGCTTAAGCAAATGTGGTGAAAAAAGCTGATGGTGCCCAGTTATCAAAAGGTATAGTGTCTGGGGTCTTAAAGGCTTGAAGTTAAGCAAGCGGCCATCTAGCTCAGAAGCAACAAAGCCCACATGGAAGAAGCACACCAGCCTGTGCGATCACGAGGTGTCGAAGGGATTAGGTATAAGGCATCATCAGAACAAAAAATCTTACCATAGTGAATGATGGGGGGAGTGCGGAGTGGAGACCCAAAGCCCATTTGTAGGCCACTGGAGATCCCCTTGCAGAAGGGTCTCGGGGAGGAGACGAGCCAGACAGAGTACGATGTAGCAACGATGAAAAATACAACTTTCCTCTAGTTCCTAAATGCTTCCTCCCCGCCCCCACACTCATGATTCCAATTCGACCTTGCAAGTCTGGTTAGACCAGAGGATGTACACTGGTACAGATAGGCACTGGAAACACGGAATCCAGTATAGATGATCCCTTCAGGACCAGTGGTGTGAGTGACGATACTGCGATGGTAGAGGGAGAGTAGGTTGGAAAGAGGGAACCTATTACAAGGATCTATATGTGACTTCCCTGGGGGAGGGACAACAGAAAAGTGGGTGAAGGAAGATGTCGGACAGGGCAAGATATGACAAAATAATAATTTATAAATTATCAAGGACTCATGAGGGAGGGGGGAGCGTCGAGGAAGGGGGAAAATAAGGCCTGATGCTGGGGGCTTAAGTGGAGAGCAAATGTTTTGAGAATGATGAGGGCAATGAATGTACAAATGTGTTGTACACAATTGATGTATGTATGGATTGAGCCCCTAATAGAATGATTTACAGAATATTATGGTTGGGTGGGGTCACCACAACATGAGAAACTGTATTAAGTGTTGCAGCATTAGGAAGGTTGAGAACCACTGTTCTAGAGCCTCTACCCAACAACATTTATACTCAGTCACATCAAAGACAACAGGTTTATAAAAGCCTACCAAACCACAATGAACTTACTACCGTCAACTTGATTCCAAGACTGTAGATCTTTATGGGAGCAGACTGCCTCATCTTTTTCTGGCATAAAAACACATGCTACTTCTCAATTGCCTCTCAAGTGAAATTTACACTCCTTAATCTCACTGGTCTAATTGTTCCAATGGACTCTTTTTTTACTTAAACTAATTTATTGTTACTACACGACTTCTACTTGCTATGGAACCTTCCTCCACAATGTTTAAGTTTTAAGCACCCACTTAAAGAAAAATCTGATTTATATTCTCCAACAGTAATAATCCCAGGATCTTACACCATTTTTTCTTTTTCTTTGAACTGGGTGAAGATTCATCACATTCAATAATTCATACCAATTTTGTTTCAACTCACACATTACAATACCCTCAATCTGCCAACACTTTTTCCACACTTCTCCCTCTGTTTCCTGTCCATTCTTCCTTTTTCCAACCCTCGGAAACTTTATCCTTGGGTAAATGCTGCCCTTTACAGGTCCTCTCGTATTATAAGCCACAACTTCCCCCTCCCTTACTGCATTTCCCTCATTCCTGGCAAGCATTGTACATATAGTAGTCACTAAATATTTAAACATCATATTTGTATCTAAAAATTTAACAAAAAGAACAGCATCATAATACCTACTTTTCTGTAGTTCAGTAATACATGTGAAAATGTAACAAATAAGATGGTAGTGACACATAATGGTAAGAATGCTAGTAGCTTCCAGTGCTCATCCACAATCAAAGCAAAAGAAATGGTTCAAAAAAGAGCTGCTTAGCAAGCCATTATATAAAGAACCATTAGATAATTTCACACATAATCCATAAAAGGTATTGCTATGTATAGGCTACTCGGGTGAGTCGTCATGTAAAAGGACACCATTTGTACCTTTATCATGGGAATAAATTTCAGTGAAAGTATTAAATCCAATATTACAGAAGATAATTCAGAGTGTAAAAATTTGAAATTGCTTCTTATATCTTAAATAGTGATTTCTATAATTGAGTCACAGAAAATAACTTGAGAATTTACGTATCTCTAACGAACTGAATGCTTCCAAAAACAAGTTAGCAAGAATACTACCATAACCTTTTATTTTTTTACTACGCAAAATCTAAATAACCTGTGTATCTTTAACTATTTTTCATAGAATGCTAACTATACCTAAGATTCAGCCCACAATGCTCTAAGGATGTTATTTAAGCACTGCCAGTCGGAGTACAATATAAGAGCAGACTTGGAATTTTTGTCAAAGGCAGTTGACTTGTTATTGTTGCTAAGTGCCATCGAGTCCTTTCTGATCCACAGTGACCCTACGCACAACTGAATCAAATATTGCCCAGTCCTGTATCATCTTCACAATTGTTAGTCAAAATTGTTGTAGCCACTGTGCCAATTCATCTTGAGAGCCTTCCTCTCTTCAGCTGCTCCTGCACTTTACCACGCATGATGGTTTTCTCTAGGCATTTGACTGTAAGCTTGAATCTGGGAAGAACTGGTGCTATGGGGGGTGACAAGTTTTGCTGCTAACCAGAAAATCAGTTTGAAATCACTGGCTTCTCCGTGGGAGAAAGACAGGGTTTTCGGCTCCCATAGACATTCACAGCCTTGGAAACCACAGGGGAAGTTCTGCTCTGGCATAGAGCGTCCCCACGAGTCAAAATTGTCTTGATGGCGGAGAGTTTGTTTGTTTTTGGTCTGTTTGAGTTCTCAGGGCAGTAGTTTCAGGAGTTCATCCACGTTCTATGGCTCTTAGAAAGTTTACAGTCCATGAAAATTTGAAAATTTTGATTTGGGATTGCCTCCTCTTGATTAAGGTGACCAGACGTCCCACTTTTTAACAATTTTTTCCTCGTCCCGCGTCGTTTTAAAATCCCGATTTTTGGAAAGAATGCATGACAAACTAGGGTATACGGTTTTCGGCTGCCATGCGGCTATTTCGCCAGGATATGAGTTTTCTCAATGGTGTCCCGCTTTTGTCCCGTACCAATGTTAAAATCTGGTCACCTTACCCTTGATTCTTCTACAGAATGTTTGATGAAAATGTTCAGTGACAGTAGTCAGAGACCACCCAGTTCTTTTAGTCTCATGGCAAAGGAGGCATGTTCCTGGAAGCAGCTGGCCACACATTTCATTTTTCTCTTCTAGGCTCACATTTGTCTGTTGTTCCTCTGTGAATAGAGACCAATTTTTGTGCCTTGGATAAGCAAAATTTTATGGCCCCGGCCACTACACAACAAAGTATAAGGTAGAACAGGAGCAAGTAGGCCAGTTAATTGGGATGTTCCTTGAAGCCATGACTCTAAGGAACCAAATCCCATGAGGTATTAGGTTGTACAGAAGCAGCCTCAATAGCTACATTTTTTGGTCACTGTTGTAAATACATCTTGCCAGTTTTTGCAATTTTTAAAAACCAATTCAGCTTTTTACCAGCACTTAAAAGAATCAGCTGTGCCACCCTATCCTTAATGAGACTTTCCCATCATTTTTAACTCCAATTTTCCCTCCTCCCCCACTGTTGGTAACCACTAATAAACTGTGGTCGCTACACTATGTAGAGACTCCCTATACTATTCGTCCTTTCGTGGTGGTTTTATTGCACTCAGCAGATCTTCAAGCTCCATACTGCTGCATGTATCAGCACTTCATTTCTCTTACTGGTTGAAGCGTGTTCCAATTTACGTATGCACCACATTTTATTTGTTGTTGGGCATTTAGGTTGTTTTCACCTTTTCGACTATCACGAATGCAACTGGCCTTTGCATAGGGGTTGATCTCTGAGTTTTTACATTCCAATCTTTTGGATATATACCTAGAAATGGAACTTTTGGTTCATAAGGTTAAGGTGACCAGATTTTAACATTGATAAAACTCATATCCTGGCGAAATAGCCACAGCTATTTCAGCCGCAGCTGAAAACCATATACCCTAGCTTATCGTGCATTCTTTCCAAAAATCAGGGCTTTTTAAAAACGCTGCGGGATGCGGGAAAAATTGTTCAAAAGTGGGACGTCTGGTCACCTTACATAAGGTAGTTCTATTTTTATCTTGTTGGGGAACGACCACATTTTCCCACAGCAGCTGTACCATTTTGTATTCATTTAGTTCTGCAGTAGATAAGAGTTCCAGTTTCCCTACATCTTGGCTAGCATTTGCTGCTCCTGCTGTTTTCCAACCTTGTGGTAGTGAAATAGAATCTCCTTGTGATTTTGATTTGCATCTCTTTGATGGCTAATGAGGGAGCACTGGTGGCATAGGGAGTTATGTATTGGGCTTCTAACAAAAAGATTAGGGGGTCAAACCTATCATCTGTGCCTGTAAACATTTATCCCCTTGGAAATCCTAGGGAGCACTCTGTTGCTATAAATTGGAATGTACTTGATTGCAGTGGGTAGAACAGTGAAGCATCTTTTTATGTGTTTGGTGTCCATTTGAATATCGTCTTTGGTGTAATGTCTATTCAGGCCCTTTACTCATTTTATGATTGGATGATTTTTTGCTATTGAAGTTTTTATATATAGTTTGACTATTAGATTCTTATCAGATATATGGCTGAGTGTACTATTACTAGCTTTGAAAAATGCTTAGACTAATTAGAGAAGGATAACAAATTAGAGGATAAGAAGGTAATACGATTAATGATGTTTTGAAAAGGATTAGTATTTGCCATTTGTGTTTGAAGTCGTGGGTGGCAACTGTTAAAATGTTGATATTTGCTTAATTAAAGTTAGTGAGTTGATCATAGAGCTGGTCAGTATTATTGATGATAAGAGAATGTTTTGTGACAGTGTGTTCTTTGCTGGCAGACTTTGGTTCATCTGGGGCATGATAATATAAGTCCCCAAAACTATTTATTTATTAAATTAATTACTTGACTCTGGAAACCACAGTGCATTTGCACATATATAGATTTTATGTAATGTTAAACTTTGGCATAATTGACAAACTTGAACTCTATAATACTTCATTTAAAGCTCTTCCACCCATGGAACAATTTGGATTACAAATAGATTCCCAATTGCCATTTTCTCTGCTTTTTGACTTATGGATTTGAAAGGCAGAGGCACATAGGACAGACAAATAAAATTTTAAGATCACTGGTCTGACAGGTCTCTGATCCTGAAGAATGAGTTGGGATAACTAGGAACACAAATGAAGTTCTAATATAAAACAAGGTCAACTGCTTTTTATTATGCAGACACTGAACTTTAATGACACTTAATATTAATGAGTAATCTAGTGACAGATACCAGGATTGAGACAGTGATTGGATGATAACCTTCTGCTTAAGGGGAAATTAAATGAAAGCTTCTAAATACGCCCGATAGCCCAAGGGCAGGTTTCCTGTAAGATAGTCACTGGCTAAATACTTTTTTCCACTATGGAAAATTTTTAGGCCTTTGATCTAGAAGTGATTCATATTCTAACTTTTAATGAAAGAGTGATTGGATTTTTTTTAACTTCACTGGCATTGGGAAAGGGGAAGGGGTGCTATCATAAGATCCGTGGTTTTCTGTTTGAAATTGGTCAGACTACATGCATTTCAAAATTCAGACTTTTTTATATTTTAAAATTGGAAGGCAATAATATCTTATGTAAAACTTCCTATTTTTTTTGCAGTAAAACATATGTGTTCATACTGAATGAGATAGTTAAATTGTATAAATACCTTTATGTCAGTTTGGGGTAGGTTTAACCATGAAATGAGTTTTTGAAACTTTTGAATTAGGAATTGAGGATGAGGGATTATGGCTCTGTACTAAGTTTGTCAAGCAGTATCTTTAGTTGAAAGAGTAAAATGACAAGGAGCGGGATGCATAAAAGTGATTATAAGGTTTTTTTTTTGTGCTAAATCAGAGAAATAATGAATGACAAAGTATCTCTGGATTTCTAGGATTTGTACTGTGTTCGCAGTGACCTGGGGAACCTGCTTAAAGCCCTGGGTCGCTTGGAAGAAGCCAAGGTAGGTGTTTGATAGGATGCATTTAAACACCAGTGTTTTGAAAACTTATACTTTTTGCAAAGTCTTCAACTCTTCATTGAGCTATCTTCACAAAACAGCCTTATGAACTTGAGGAAACTGATAGGGCATGAATCACTTCAGATTAGAGCAGGGCCAGACTTTGGCATACCTGTTCTTAATCTGGGAGCAAAGCAAAAAGCACCATTTTGGAGCCTCTCCATTGAGCGATACCATCTTTATAACATTGGGCTCCACCTTATGTGGAATATAAATAACATTCCTTCAAATCTGAGGCTTGCCTGCTGGTGACAAGCAGAGCACCTGTGATTTGGCTCCAGACTCCTATATGATGCAGTTCCCATCGAAAATGCTGTTCTTCTAAGTCCTTTGTGGCTTGTAAGTGGAGAATTTCATACAAATGTTACCCTATAATACTGGCATTTAAAATTCTTATTTAACCTTCCTCCCTTCATCTTCCTTACCCTTTTTTACAGTGGAAGAAAGGCTGTTAAAATGATTACAAATTAGTAATTGGAACATCCTGCTCCTTCTTATCCACACTTCCTCTCCCAAGTTCCTTTTTCCTCTTTTTCAATCCTAGTTGTCTACCTTTTCATCCTTCCTTCCTTTTATTCCTCCCCACCCCACCTCCTTAAAAAAATGAAGGACAAAGCTGGTTTGTTTGGGAAATGGACTGATCGAAAGAAAACTTGCCAAAGTGGAAAGGTGGCTTTTAGCATTCTGTGCTTCCAAATAATGAATTTGAATACCAGGTTGGGTTATTAAAGCTTTTGGTATAATTTAAAATTACATTTATAAATGAAATTGTCTTGTTACAAGCCACCTTACGCAACCGCGCTGCAGGGGTGAGGAGTGGGGAGAAACCAGAATGCTTCTGAAACTCCCACCTGTTGCTCTGAGCCCCACGCGCATGCTAATGCGTGGAGTGTATGCGCAGCGTAGCTGTCTGTTTGCTTTATTCAGGGAGGGAAAAGTTTTTTCAGCACAATCTAATGTTAAAAGGCACTGGTTTTATGTGCATACCCCATAAATTCTGCTGACACTTTGGAATTAACCTTTTGTAGGTTTCTGGCTAACGAATTATATGATTGATTTAAATTTTAGCTGAAAAATCTAATTGATAGTTTATAGAATAAATATTTGATAAGTTTTTACCAAGCGGACAGCTAACATGAATTGCACTTCACTGCAGCTTTAGAGATCGGTTTAGGCTGAGACATTGCGCCTGCCTTAGGTTGCTGACTTCTTTATTTCAGAGCTCTGGAGACATCTAGTTTTGAAAAATGTTATTCTGTTTTGTGAGAACTTAGTAAACAAGAAAATACTTTTGAGTGAAATGCAATGTATTTCTTTTGTAATCAGTGCATTTGAAAATTCAAGCCAGCATATTCCTAGTAGATGGAAGCAAAATTAAGTTATCTTTGTAGAAAATAAAGAGCCTTTCTTCCAGCAAAATCCCTGCTGTATGCAATAGTCCTGATTAACCCTCTCCCTTCTGCATGTTTCCCATGTTACAGACTTGAGACTGTCCTCATTCCCATATGTAATAGACATCCAAAGAATTTCAATTGCTTTGTTGAACTTTTACTAATGATCTTGTTTTTATTTTCTCTCTTGTTTTTGGTTTTTCACCATTGATATTGTATTTAGAAGGTTTCAGGTGGGTGAAACCTCCTATTCCATGCGTAAGGTGCCTCGCTGAAGGGAGCTCGAGGCCTGGATCTAGGGCAGACACACACCTCCTCCTCCTCTTCCAGCAAGGAACGCACCGAAAAGTCACATGATGAGAAATATGGTAACGGGTTTGTAACTGCCACAGCAAAACAATTTGCCTCCATGCCTGAATCTTCTGTCTTGTGGCTTCAGAAACAGCTTAAAATAATTTTATTTACAAGCAAGTTATGTAAGAGAATGTTTTATACTACAGCCACAATTCTATCAAAGATAAGTAAAAGTTAATTAAGATATTAAAAATTATTAGACTTAATTTACTAGTAAAAGCTTCTAACTCTTCTTGTTGTTCATTTTTTTTTCCTTTTTTCTTCTTTGTTTGGATTGCAGCATTCTGCTCTTCTGATGATGCGCTGTGACCCTGCAGTAGCGCAAAGGCTGCGCAGCGTTAATGCGCAGCGTGCGATTGAGCCCCTGTGAACGGTTGACTAGATGAGTAATCTGATTGACTGGCTCCCTCAGTCCTATTCTGTAGCCTTTTTTGGATAAAATTGGGTTTTAACATACCTTGAGTCCAGCTAATCTCATTAAACAAATATTCTCTATGGGCCTGTCTAGTAGATTAATGGATCTGGTTGGCCGTTTGCTGCGTCTAGGGGTGTTCTATGAAGCGCAGCAGTTCGCAGCGATGGCGCAATGCGATGCCGTTAGTTTGCGCAAGCGATGTTTGCGCTCGCATTACAGGGGCCTCAACCTAGGTGCAATCCTGTCATGTGAGGTTTCAGCTTCAGTCTCCTTTGGGAAATGGGCATTATGAGAGTGACGCATAGCGCGGCTTTCTGACACGTGTTTTGGTAGAAAAATGGTTTTGTCCTCGGTAGCATAGTTTAGTGCATTATCGTTATTGTTATTTGGGGCATTATTGTTTAGAGAAGCATTTCCCACATGTGTTTGATAGTATTCCTAATACAGTGCCCAACAAAACAAAGGTCCCAAGGTCAACTAAGTTCAGGGAATCCTGTATAAACTACTAGGCTTAGCAAAGTCATAGAGTAGTGAAGAAGCAGCTTGGGTTTTCTGTTTTCTTAATGCATTTGATCACAAAATTCCTTTTTCTGTGACATCTTGTAGAACACATTTTGGGTAAATGGTGAGGGTAGGAAAATTTGGCCTTGAAGTGTTGCTCTCTAGACAGCACTTTAAAACATACCAAGAGCCCTCAGCATAGAGTCCCTGACTTCCCCGCTGAGTCCCAGTATAAGGGTTGGTCATTGGTTGGCAGAACTGAACATGGTGGTTTGCACTTGGGTTCTGGTGGCGCAGGCGCAGGAGCAGCCAGCTGTGGCAGCGCATTAGTTTTGGCGCAAGCGAGCCTATGCTGCAGGGTCACTTTTGGTTGGTCAGAGAAAGAATAATGATATCACCTTCTTCCCCCCTCCCCCAATCTTTTTTTTTTTTCTCCTTTGCAAAATTTCCCCTTTCCCTTTACCTCCTTTCCCTCCCATCTTCTTTCATTAACCCCTCCTAAAGGCATGTTATTTGAAAGCAATTGAGACGCAACCGAACTTTGCAGTAGCTTGGAGTAATCTTGGCTGTGTTTTCAATGCACAAGGGGAGATTTGGCTTGCCATTCATCACTTTGAAAAGGTTCGTCATTAAATTAATAGTTGATATTTATGAAGTGCTTTTGTGTGCAGGGTTCTTTTAATAGAAATCAACAGTAGTCCTTTGCTTAACCAGCCACGTGATACCGTTATTTCTCTGACAGGATTGTGGTATTCATTGGATTGTCTGTGTTTCCTCAGTTTATAGTTCTGCACTGAGAATATACTTTAGAAGTTAGAAAAGCTTTTAAAAACCATAGGTGGTTATGTTTTTTTTTTTATTCATTGGGGACTCTCACATCTCTTCATAGGTGATTATGTTAAGAGGAAAAATGTCTTTATCTCTAAGATACATTGAAATACTTTTTGAATGGGATGTTTGTCTGGGATTTGCTTTAAAATGATCTGCAAGTAGCGGGGCTTGGTTGGGATACAGATTAAGCCAGATTGAACATGATTTAATTGGTGAAGATGGGTCATTGGGACCCTGAGGGGGTTGTTATATTCCTCTGCTTTGGGTGGGAAGTTTCTATAATAAAAGTGAAAAACGGTTTTTGGTGTGACATATCACCGTAGACAATTGTGTTGTTGATTACATTTATTACACTGTAAGATTACCTGCCTTTCTTGATCAGTGATGTTCTGTAACTTGGCTGCACATGAGTAACTTGTAAAAGATTTACATGACTGCCCCCATCTTCACAGGATCTGCTTTAACTGTCCCGTGATAGAGCCTGCAAAAGCTGAGAATCATTGCTCTCTATATAGCCATTTGTGTTTTAAGAAACTATTCGGATGAAATTTAATGAAGTAACAAACCTTTTTTTAAAAATCATTTCATTGGGGCTCGTACAACTCTTATCACAGTCCATCCATCCATCCATCCATCCATCCATTGTGTCAAGCGAAGTAACAAATCTTACTGATTATATAGCTATAGTTGACATGTCTTTCTGAGACCTTACTTTATAATTCTAGTTGCTGTCCTGTGTTGTATTTCCTTTTCAATAAGAGCTGTTGCTACTTCCTGCCCTAAGTTTTTAGAAGAATTTGGCTGGGTTGATTGTGAACTAGTAGTAAATTATTATTTGGTCTGATAAAATTGAAGTAGGCTCAATTAGAAATTTTTTTCCTTCAGGACCCTTTTGGTTCTTATATGAGAAGTTATTTTAATAACACTGAGTCTGGGAATGATGAAAATGTAATAAATAAGTGGGTTTAAAAAGATTGAATTATACTAGAAAAAATGTAATTGGAGGTGTATAAAATATTCCTAAATGAAAAGTTATAATTGGGAGGTTATTTTGGTAATACCCTAACTTGCCCTAAGTAACTGTTTTGTAATTTTTAGGCTGTCACCCTTGACCCAAATTTTCTGGATGCTTATATTAATTTAGGAAATGTCTTAAAAGAGGCACGCATTTTTGATAGGTGAGTGTTTTGATATTTGATAAACTTTTCTCAGCTTTTGTTCTATTGGCACTGGAGAGTTTTGACTTAAATGATGACAGTTCATTGAAATAAATTATTTTTTCTAATATATCTCTTCTTGCCCACTATGTCAGCTGTTATATTATTTATAGATATTGCTGCCCAACATATTTTTATTGTTGGCATTTCTGAAATCCACCATCATCCTTACTGGGAGTTTAGTTGAAATTTCCTTTATTGTAAATGAAACGATTATTTCTTGGGCTAGAGCAGCAGTTCTCAACCTGTGGGTCGTGACCCTTTTGGGAGTCGAATGACCCTTTCACAGGGGTCGTCCAGTTCATAACAGTAGCAAAATTACAGTTATGAAGTAGCAATGAAAATACTTTTATGTTTGGGGGGGTCACCACAACATGAGGCACTGTATTAAAGGGTCATGGCATTAGGAAGGTTGAGAACCACTGAGCTAGAGTATTCTTTTAATCTGATTTAGAAAAAACTAAGTACATCTTGTCTTTTAACTGTGTTGTTAAAGGAAAGCCCATTTTCTTATTGGGGAATAGAAAAAAGTTAATGTTGAGAGACATTTAATATGGAAAATCTTGGTATATGATTTAATAATAGTGTGGATTAATTGTAGTTAATAACAATTAATTGATACGCTGGTATAGTGTAGCATGATTTAATTGTAACAAAGCATCTTGTAAAAACTGAATTTTGTGTGTGGGTGTTTGTTTATTTTTTTATTTACAGAGCTGTGGCAGCTTACCTTCGTGCCCTAAGCCTGAGTCCAAATCATGCAGTGGTGCACGGCAACCTGGCTTGTGTATACTATGAGCAAGGCTTGATAGATCTGGCAATAGACACCTACAGGCGAGCTATTGAACTGCAACCACATTTTCCTGACGCTTACTGTAACCTAGCCAATGCTCTCAAAGAGAAGGGCAGTGTAAGGATTTTTACTCAGTCTATTTCTTTGTTACTTGGTAGGATTTAAAACATCTTTCTGTACATATTGTTATTAAGTACTGAGATAGTAAATTCTTTTATTTTGGTGTTTGGTTGAGGGAAAGAATAGCAAAAATACTAATTTTTCTGGAATATTAGAACTCCAGAATTTTTAGAAAATATTGTTATTTTTAGACTAACAGTGATTAGGATTGTCAGAAAAACATATCAGTAATGTAACTGTGATTCTCCTGTATAGTTTTTCAACCTTTTTTTTTTTTAGGTTGCTGAAGCAGAAGATTGCTATAATACAGCTCTCCGTCTATGCCCCACTCATGCAGATTCTCTGAATAACCTAGCGAATATCAAAAGAGAACAGGGAAACATTGAAGAGGCAGTCCGCTTGTATCGTAAAGCATTAGAAGTATGTTGAAGGTGGTATGGCTGGGTGTTTTGTCTATGTGGTATGGTAGTAGAAGGAAAGCGGTCAAGTTTATTGTGTCATCCACTTTTTTGGTTAAAATAGACAGTGGCTAATAATTTAAAATAGGCCTATACGTTGTGTGAGTAATTGAGTTCCTAAGGTCTTTTGTGGTGTTGAATAAAATTCCAGTATTTAGAAAGAGCATAATTTTATGAGTAGATAAACAAATCCAAAGCATTTGAATTATAGTTCTGGTAAAGAATGCTGAAAGCCCTACAGACTGTCAGAAGAACAAATAAATTTGTCTCCGAAGAAGTATATCCAGAATGTTCTTTACAACGGAGGATGGTGAGACTCTCACATGCTTTGGACATGTCAAGAGATACCAGCCCTGGAAAAAGGATATCATGGTTGGTAAAGTGGAGAGTCAGTGATAAAAAAGGAGACTGCCAAGGAGATGAATTGACCCAGTGGCTGCAACTGTGGGTTCAAACATAACAATTGTGAGGACGGTCCGGGACCAAACAGAGTTTTGTTCTGTTGGGTATCGGGTCGTGATCAGTAGCACGGCACCTAGCACAGCAAGATAAATAGTAAGCCACAGTTCGAAAGAAGTCACCAACAAGTATGCAGTTTCAGTGCTTGAGGCCTGTTAGGGTGGCTAGTACTTTTTTTTTAAAGATCATTTTATTGGGGGCTCTTACAACTCTTGTTACAATCCATACATCCATTGTATCAGACATAGTATATATATTGCCATCATTCTTTTCTAGACATTTACTTTGTATTGAGCCCTTGGGATCAGGCCCCCCTCCCAGGGCTGGTACTTTGGTAAGAGTTTTAGAAGACAGATCTTAATGGTGCTAGAGTGTTAAGCATAAACTAAGAGCAGGAGAAGTCTATCTACTTTATTGTGACTTGAAACAAGGAGAGGCATAAAACTAAAGAACAGTATATATGATGATGGGGAAATAGATCTATGTGGCTATATTTATAGGTTTAGTATTAAGGTAGCAGATGAACATTGGGCCTCCACTCAAGTACTCCCTCAATGCAAGAACACTTTCCTCCATTCAAGTACTCTCTCAATGCAAGAACACTTTGTTCTATTAAATTGTCATTCCATGATGCTCACTTTCCCGACATAATCACTGAAGATAAATGGGTGCATACGCAAATGTAGTGAAGAAAGTTGATGGTGCCCGGCTATCAAAAGATACAGCATCTGGGGTCTTAAAAGGCTTGAAGGTAAACAAGTGGCCATCTAGCTCAGAAGCAAGAAAGCCCACATGGAAGAAGCACACCAGCCTGTGTGATCACGAGATGCCCAAGGGATGAGGTATCAGGCACCAGAGAACAAAAAAATCATAACATTGTGAATGAGGGGCAGTGCAGATTGGGGATCCAAGACCCATTTGAGGCAAGTAGACATCCCCTTTCAGAAGGGTCATGGGGAGGGGACTAGCCAGTCAGGGTGAAGTGTAACAACGACAAAACATACAACTTTCCTCTAGTTCTTTAATGTTTCCTTCCCCCCACTATCATGATCCCAGTTCTACCTTACAAATCCGGCTAGACCAGAGGATGTACACTATACAGATAGGAACTGGAAACACAGGCAATGCAGGACAGATGATCCCTTTAGGACCAGTGGTGAGAGTGGCGATACTGGGAGGGTGGAAGGAAGGTGGGGTAGGAACGGGGAACCGATTACAAGGATCTGCATACAGCCTCCTTCCTGGGGGATGGACAACAGAACAATGGGTGAAGGGAGATGTCAGACAGTGTAAGATGTGACAAAATAATAATTTATGAATTATCAAAGGTTCATGAGGGAGCGGAGAGCAGGGAGGGAGGGGAAAAATGAGCTGATAACCAGGGCTCAAGTAGATAGCAAATGTTTTGAGTATGATGGCAACAAATGTACAAATGTGCTTGACACAATGGATGCATGTATGGATTGTGATAAGAGTTTTATGAGCCTCCAATAAAATGATTAAAAAACCCCAAAAAACTAAAGAACACGTAGAATCCAGCTACTAACTCTTGAAAAAGAATGAGTAGACCTGGAAAAGGTATAACTATAAAGTTTAAGATGATCAGTTTTTAGCAGTTTTTTCCCCTTTAATCTCAGGTCTTGACTCTTCCTAGGTGTTTCCAGAGTTTGCTGCTGCCCATTCAAATTTAGCAAGTGTACTGCAGCAGCAGGGAAAACTGCAGGAAGCTCTGATGCATTATAAAGAGGCTATTCGGTAAGAAGCTTCCTTAGGTCCCTCTTTTAAGTTATCTTTTAATTTTTAAATGTGGATATATTTGTCATATATTTAAAGGGTTTTTAATAACATCATTAGCATTACAGAGAATTTTTGTACTAGGTAAATAAAACTTTTGTCCCCTTGTTTAGAATTAGTCCTACCTTTGCTGATGCCTACTCTAACATGGGAAATACTCTAAAGGAAATGCAGGATGTTCAGGGAGCCTTGCAGTGTTATACCCGTGCCATCCAGATTAACCCTGCATTTGCAGATGCCCACAGCAATCTGGCTTCCATTCACAAGGTACTCCTACTTATTATAACAACATGTATGTTAGGATCTAGTGTTTAATTTTATGAAACTTTATATCATTCCAATTTCTTTCTTTCCAGGATTCAGGGAATATTCCAGAAGCAATAGCTTCTTATCGTACTGCTCTGAAACTTAAACCTGATTTTCCTGATGCTTATTGTAACTTGGCTCATTGCCTGCAGGTAAGGAATAACAGGCGAGTAATTGGCTGTCAGTGTTGTAATCACTTTTTAATTGCTTATGTGGCATAGTAATCCAAATTGACTGGAGACAGTATCTTATTATACAGCGGTTCTCAACCTGTGGGTTGGACGACCCTTTCACAGGGGTCGCCCGGTTCCTAACAGTAGCAAAATTACAGTTATGAAGTAGCAACAAAAATGATTTTATGGTTGGGGGTCATCGCAATATGAGGAACTGTATGAAAGGGTTGTGGCAGGTTGAGAACCATTGTTCTAATCGATTATCTGATACCGCTTTAGTCCAAAGACATAGAAAATGTTAAATACTGAGGCACGGTTTTCTGTGCTTGACTTCTTTTGCGTTCTTTAGATTGTCTGTGATTGGACAGACTATGATGAGCGAATGAAGAAGCTGGTCAGCATTGTGGCTGACCAGTTAGAGAAGAATAGGTTGCCTTCTGTGCATCCTCATCATAGTATGCTATACCCCCTTTCTCATGGCTTCAGGAAGGCTATTGCTGAGAGGCATGGGAACCTCTGCTTGGATAAGGTAAGATTCTTTCTTTGTAAAATAAAACATAAATATTGAAAATTATACTAAACATGAATTATCTAGTGGACACCATCCAATTAAGAAACTATCAGCTATTCAAGAAACCCTGATATGTGTGCAATTAAAACCCCCTCTCTCTTATGGCGGCATTCTGAACTAAAAAGCTAAAATATACTGATATTTCCATTAAGTTAAAAACTGTAACATTCCCCCTCCCTGGGGGATAGACAAAAGAAAAGTGAGTGAAGGGAGACGTCGGAGAGGGCAAGATATGACTAAATAGTAGTTTATAAATTATCAGGGGTTCATGAGGGAGGGGGAGGTGGGAAGGGAGGGGAAAACATGAGGACCTGATGCCGGGGGCTTAAGTGGAGAGCAAATGTTTTGCGAATGATGAGGGCCATTAATGTACAAATGGGCTTTACACAATTGATGTGTGTATGGATTGTGATAAGAGTTGTATGAGCCCCTAATAAGACGATTGAAAACAAAACAAACAAAAAAAGCCCCCTGTAACGTTAATAAAAGATTTGGTGTGGTATATATAGTCTTTGAGAATTTGAGTACTGCTTAATCAAAGATTAGAATTTGCTTGGCAGAATAGATTGGAGTGGTAGTTATAATTTTGCTTAAAAATGACTTCCTTATGGAATTTTCTAAATCTCAGAGTCTGTTATGCTATGTTCGCAGTATCTCATTCCTACAAGTTTTAGCTTTGCTGTGGAGATAGAGATATAGAAACATGTCCAGGCATGAAACTTACATAAGCCATTACAGTTGTAATGAACTGTCTATATGAATTGAATGAAGTTTCCTAGGTAATATATTTAAAGTATTTTTAGTTAGTTCTCTTAGGTGAAAATAAGCACCAAATGTGCGGATAAACGTTGTCTTCTGTTGGTAGATCAATGTCCTTCATAAGCCACCATATGAGCATCCAAAAGACTTGAAGCTCAGTGATGGTCGACTGCGTGTAGGATATGTGAGTTCTGACTTTGGAAATCATCCCACGTCTCACCTTATGCAGTCTATTCCAGGCATGCACAATCCTGATAAATTTGAGGTAAGAATAGTGTTTCTCTAGAATCACTATTTGCCTTTTTGAAATTCTATTTAAATAAACACAGTGATTGTTTTATTGTTAATACTTGTTAAATCTAGTCTTTCGGGAGGAGTTGGAGCCAGGGCTATTAAAATACTATGTGCTACCTTTCAGGTATTTTGTTATGCTCTGAGCCCAGACGATGGCACAAACTTCCGAGTGAAGGTGATGGCAGAAGCCAATCATTTCATTGATCTTTCTCAGGTATATGAATTGTCTTATACTTCCAACTTTTTATTATGAACAAATATTGAATAAAACTGTTAACATGTGATTTGGAGGCCATTTCTTTTCATCTTATTTTCTTGGCCATTTGTATTTAGAATCAGCCTCACTTTGGCTGTGTGGTTGCAAGGGGAATAGAAGTATTATTGTTTTTGCTTCTATGTATAACTTTTTAAAGCATCAAGCCAACACTTTTGACAGTTCTTTAATAATTATTAACTCAATAAATTGAATAAAATAGTGACTCAGAAGAAGACTCACTAGGTTATTTAAAGAAAATTGCTATTGTGATCCATGGTGGGGTTTTTTTTGGTGATCCATGTATTTTTGTGGGATTTTTGGTTATTATACTTGCACTGCTAGTTCCTCTAGGAATACAAGTTATGCGCTAAATAAAACTTGATATCCGGGGTAATGAATTTGCTGAGGATGAAGATTGGAAATTTTTCTTCAAATGCTCTTGGCTGCTTTGGTGATAATGTAACAGAATATGCAATATATGTTTTTATTTGGGGCAATTTCATAGGTTCTGACTTATAGTGACTCCATATCCTATGTACAACAGAATGAAACACCGCTCAGACCTACGCCAGCCTCAAAATTATTCCTATGTTTGAACCCGTTGTTGCAGCCACTGTGTGGATCCGTCTTATAAAGAGTGTTCCCCTTTTTAACTGTACCTCTTCTTTACCAAATACGATGTCCTTCATTCCTGAAAACTCGTTCAAAGTTTGTAGACCGAGTCTCATCATCCTTGCCTCTAAGGAGCATTCTGACTGTACTTCCAAGACAGATCTGGTGGTTCTTCTAGCAGCCCATGGTACTTTCAGTTTTCTTCACCAGCACCACCGTGGAAGTGCATCACTTCTGTCTTCCTTATTCAGTGTCCAGTTTTCACATGAGGTGATTGAACATACCATGGCTTCGGTCAGGCACACCTTAGTCCTCAAAGTAACATCCTTTCTTTTCAATACTTCAGAGAGTTGGCCAATGCAGTGGGTTGTTTGATCCCTTGACTGCTGCTTCCATGAGCATTGTTTGTGGATTCAAGCAAGACAAAATCCTTGACAACTTCGATCTTTTCTCCATTTTCCATGTGTTACCCGTTGGTCCAGTTGGGAGGATTTTTGTTTTCTTTACACTGAGGTGCGGCATAGTGGTAATGGCATAGTGGTTATGCACTGGGCTGTGATCCTCAAGGTCCACAGTCGCTCTGCAGGAGAAAGATGGGGCTTTCTACTCCTGAAAAGAGTTACAGTCTTGGAATCTCACAAGGGCAATTTGCCCTGTCCTATAGGCTCACTGTGAGTCGGCATCAACTCGATGACAGTGAGTTTTTATTGAGTTGTCATCCATACTGGAGGCTGAAATCCTTGATCTCCATCAGCAAGTGCTTCAACTCTCACTGTCAGCAAGCAAGGTTGTAACATCCGCATATTGCAGGTTGTTACGAAGCCTTCCTCTAATTCTAATACTACATTCATTTTCATATAGTCCAGCTTCTTTGATTATCTGCTCAGTATACAGATTGAATAACCATGGTGACAGGGTACAACCCTCATGCTTACCTATCTTGATGTTAAACCATGCAGTATTCCCTTGTTCTGTTCATTCAACTGCCTCTTGATACATGTCCAGGTTCAGCGTGAACAAAATGGTGTTCTGATTCCCTTTCTTCTCAAGGCCCTCCGTAGTTTGCTGTTTTCCATATAGTTGAATGCCTTTGCATAGTCAGTGAAGCACAAGTAAGCATCTTTCTGGGTATTCTTTGCTTTCAGCCAAGATCCACCTGATATCAGCAATTATATCTCTTGTTCCACATCCTCTTCTGAATCCGGCCATACTTTCTGGTAGTAATGCTGCAACTGTTGGATGATCTTCAGCACCATTTTACTTGCATGCGGTATTAATGATACGTACTAATTTCAGCATTCTGTTGTATAACCTTTCTTTGGAATGAACACAAATATGGATCACTTTCAGGCTGTTGGCTAAGTAGCTGTCTTCCAAATTTCCTGTCAAAGATGAGTGAGTGCTTCCAGTGCTTCATCAGCTTATTGAATCGTTTCATTTTTTCATCGATTTCTGGAGCCTTGTTTTAGGTTAATGCTTTCAATGCAGCTTGGATTTCTTCCGTCAGTACCATTGTTTCTTACTCTCATATGTTACTTCTTGAACTTGAATGTTGACTAGTTCTTTTGGTGTAGTGACTGTATATTTTTTCCATCTTTTTAAATAATATTTTAAAAATACTTTTATTGGGGGCTCTTACAGAGCTTATCACAATCCATACATTCATCCATTGTGTCAGGCACATTTGTACATATATTGCCAT
>NW_022111315.1:131900-155593 GCF_000313985.2 Echinops telfairi | reverse complement strand
CTCTCTGGTGGGGGTGGGAGGCTGTTATATGTTGATCCATATGATCGATTTCCCCTTTGTCTCAGGAAAGAGCTTTATATACAAGAGCAATTGAAAACATTTTCTTTCTACTTGAGCCCTTGGTATTAGCTCCTCTTTTATCCCTCCCTCCCCCCTCCCCTCCCACATGAACCCTTGATAAATTATAGATTATTATTTTCATATCTTACATCATCCTCTGTCTCCCTTCACCCACTTTTCTGTTTGACCCTCTGGGAGTGGGTTATATGTTGATCCTTGTGATTGATTCCTCCTTTCTACCTTCCCCTTCCCCTTACTTTCCATCTTCTTTGATGCTTCCTGCATCATTCAGCACTTTGCCCATAGAATCTTTCAATGTTGCAACTCAAGGCCTGGTTTTTTTCCTTGAGTTCTTTCAGGTTAAGATATGCTGACCATGTTTTTCCTTGCACATTTCATTATAATTTACATTTTCTTTCCAAGCTGTCTTTTGAAAATTTCTGTTAACCTTTTACTTTACTTCTTCCATTTGCCTTATGCAATGTATAATTTTATACCAATCATTGAAAGCTTAATAGAAGGACTGTGACTTTTGTTATTTAATAAATAATAAGTTCTAATGTCTTTTGTGATTTAACTATTCCTTCAGAAATATACCTGGCCATTAAAAAAATTCTTTTATTGTGAATTAAGCAAAAGTTTACAGAAAAGATACAAATTTTACATTTAAACCATTTACACACATTCTGATTCAACTCACCTATTGCAGTGCCTTCAGTGTGACATCCCTTCTCCTGCTTCCTCTTTGTGTTTTCTGCCTCCATTCCTCCATCTTTCCTAACCCTCTGTCCTTGTCAGTGGATAAAGATGGCCCTTTTGATCTTACATGATTGATTATTCTCACTTGAAGCTGAGTTCAGTTCCAGACCTGAAGGGTGTAGTCCTGGGGGTCCCTACAGTCTCTGTCTTACCAGTAAGCCTGATCTCTTTTTATCATTTTGAGTTCTGTTCCACATTTTTCTCTCACCCTCTCCAAGATCTTCTAATGTGATCTTTTTCAGAGTGGTTGGTAGTCATAGTGGGGAACCATCTAGTTCGAGTCTCAGGGTTGTGGACACTCATGTTTGTGTGGTCATTGTACTGTGTTGCCATATATTTTGACTTTCCGCACTCTTTGCCCTGGACTGGGAGAAACCCATAGTTCCAAGTGTTTGGCTCTGTGCTTGACCATTTTTAATTTAGGTTGGATGCTTTGTGACAGAGAAGAAAACCAATCTCTACCTCTGCGACCCTTTGCGCTTTGTTTTTTTTTTAATTGACTAAAACTGGTCAGGATTACCTTGTAAAACCTTTCAACACGTGATCACCACCTTGTTTGCCAATACTTTCACCCATCATTCACCCTCATTCATGCCTAAGCTGTTGCTGTACAGCAAGTTGATTCAAACTCAAAGTCACCCTATGATGGGACGGGACAGAGCAGAACTGCCTTAAAGAGTTTAAAGGTGTTAGGGAAGGAGGTGGAGATTGCCACTGTTGTTTGTTTTTTTTTGTAGAATGGCTTGCAAGGTGAATCCATGGACCTTTCAGTTAGCAGCCCAGTGCTTAATCACTGTGCCACCAGGGCTCTTTATATATACCTATACCAAATAAAAAGAAACTACCCACTTCACTATATTTTAAACCATTCAGTTTACTTTGTTTTTTTATCCAATTGTTTTCTACTCAGATTATGTTCAATTGAATGTAGAGATTGTACTTAAACTGCCTTGAACTTTTCTGTCCATTTTTTATTAACCATCTTATTGACATAACTTTGTGTCTCCTGAAGTTCAATGGTTTTTCTTCTCCATTTTTGAAGGCTCGTTTAAAATACCAACTCCTTCAATACACCTTTAATCCAAAAGTAAACTCACCTTTGTTTTATTTCTGTAATGCTTTTGGGCCCATTTTAATGACACTTAATCATCTTTCTACCCTGTGTTCTTGTGTTCGAACATACAACCTGGGCACCTGTGAATTACTGTTATTCCTATTAAGATTAATTGAAGGAGCCCTGGTGGTATAGTGGTTATATGTTGGGCTGCGATCTGCACAGTCAGCAGCTCTAAACCACCTGCAGCTCTGCAGGAGAAAAACTGGACTTTCTACACCTGTCAACCCACAGTGGGGTGGGGTGGAGGGCGGGGCGGGGTGGGGACCTTGCTAGGAGTCAGCATTGACTCAGTGGTAAAGAGTTTGGTTTGGAGACCAATTAAATCAGCGTGAGATTGTTGTTAGGTGCCATTGAGTCAGTTCCAACTCAGAAACATCGCCTTGACCTGAGCCATCCTCACAGTTATTTCATGGGTGAGCCCATTTTTGCAGCCATTGTGTCCATTTGCTCCGCTGCCATCCATAGAGTTTGCAGTGGCTGATTTCTTCTTCATAGTCTTTCAGCTCTGCAGAAACCTGTTCACTTTGGGTGACCCGGGTCGTATTTGAAATACCCATGACATATTTTCTAGTGTCACAGCCACACAGAAGCTACCACAGCACGACAAACAGACAGGCAAATTGTGGAGCCTAAGATTATACATAGTAAATTCTTATCTCTTTGATTCCACAGATTCCGTGCAATGGAAAGGCGGCTGACCGCATCCACCAGGATGGAATACACATCCTTGTAAATATGAATGGTTACACCAAGGGTGCTCGAAATGAACTCTTTGCTCTCAGGCCAGCTCCTATCCAGGTACAGGAATTAATAAGTATTGTTTACAGTGTGTAACATACTAAAAAGAGAGTGATATAGTTCTCTGGGGGTTCAACAATAGGGTAGTCATGCTTGCATTTTTAAAGTATAGCTTTTGAAATGCATAGAGACTATTGATTGTGTATCTATGTGCAGACATGTAACTCATGGTTGGATGTAAATAATTGCTTTGTCTTACAAATTGAAACGACATTTTAGCAATTAGAAGGTTATCTTAAAAAAAAAAAGAAGAAGGTTATCCTAAAATAATACTTAATTACTCTTGGCTAATGAAATCAGGATGTCCTTATTTGTTTAATTTTTTAGCCTTTTCAAAAAGGTTCTTAATCCTTTTTTGGGCCTGATTTTAGGCTATGTGGCTGGGGTATCCTGGTACAAGTGGTGCACTTTTCATGGATTATATTATCACTGATCAAGAAACTTCACCTTCTGAAGTTGCTGAGCAGTATTCTGAGAAACTGGCTTATATGCCCCACACTTTCTTTATCGGTGATCATGCAAATATGTTCCCTCATCTGAAGGTAGGTAGAAAATAGGCTATGAAGGAAATTTTAAAGAGTCGTAGTTTTTTATTTTTCTGCTGTTGTCCACACACATCTGAAAGATCTGTCTGAATCTTTTTCCATCAGAAAAAAGCAGTCATTGATTTTAAGTCCAATGGACACATTTATGACAATCGGATTGTTCTGAATGGAATCGACCTCAAGGCATTTCTTGATAGTCTACCAGATGTGAAAATTGTTAAGGTGAGAACCTAGTCAATATTGTCATTGAAGTAAAGTTAATTGCATTTGTGAACTTTTCCCTAATGATGCATTTCTTTCTTTCTTTATTATTTTAAGATGAAATGTCCTGAGGGAGGAGACAATGCAGAAAGCAGTATTACAGCTCTTAATATGCCTGTTATTCCTATGAATACTATTGCAGAAGCAGTTATTGAGATGATTAACAGAGGACAGATTCAAATCACGATTAATGGATTCAGTATTAGTAATGGACTGGCAACAACACAGGTGAGAAGAGAATTATATACCTCCAAGTATTCATGTGTCTCCTTTAAATATCTTAATTCAAGAGAATTATATACCTCCAAGTATTCATGTGTCTCCTTTAAATATCTTAATTCTAGCACTCTTTAATCTATTTTTGTCTGAATAAGTTTTGTGGGTTCAGTCAGCAGACTACCTAAGGAGCGACTACTGTGTTAAAATTTTTTTACTTCTCTGTTAAGAAATGGTGAACTGTATGTAGGCACCTTGTTGTTAATCCATTCAATGTAACACTATTCTTTCTCACTCTCCTGGGCTCTCTGTTACTTTTTGCCCAGCTTTTTTGTTTTTTGTTTTTTCCCTTTCCTGCATTTTGAACTTTGTTTTGGGGCAGATGCTGTCAATTTGGTCTCTTTGGGTTGGTTAAGGAACCCTGGTGGCATGTGATTACTTGTTAGGCTGCTAACTGCAAGGCCAGCAGTTCAAAATCACCAGCTGCTCCACAGGATAAAGGGGGGCTTTCTATTCCCATAAAGAGTTACAGTCTCGGAAACTCCCTGGGGCAGTTCTGCTCTGTCCCAGGGTTGCTGTGAGTGGGAATCAATTCGATGACAGTGCGTTTTAGTTTGGTTGATTGGTTTGGGGAGCATGGACCTTACAGGTGTTACTGTGCTCACTTGATTGCTGGTCTATTATTTGGCTGAAAGGTGATCTCCAAGAGTGGATGCAATTCCAGGTTTGAAGAGTGTCTAAGGTCCATAGTCTCTAGGGTCCCACCAATCTCTCATCAGATCAGAAAGCCCTTTCTTTTTCATTATGAATTTTCTACATTTTCCTCCCACTATGTCCTGGGCCATCTATTATGATCCCAATCAGAGCAGGCGGTAGGCATATATATCATCTATAGTGGAGGTTGTGGTTTGTGTATACCATTAGTCCTTTGTAGTGATCATTTTCTTGAATCTTTACTAATTTTTATTCTGGATGAGAAGAGACAAATAGTTGTATCTTAGATGGACGCTCTAGAGCTTTTAAAACCCCAGTTGCTACTCTTTGTGGATTATATTATGCCAGTTGACCCAGATGTCCCCCCTGAAGCTATGCTTCCAAGCTGGTTACTCAGTTCTCTGAGTTGTTTAGTTATGGCTAAGAAGTTTGCATACCTCTGCCCCCTGAATGCTTTACACTATACCTGGACATATTTGTAGCACATACAAATGCGTATGTAGAAATACCTTCTCCCAAACATGTATATGCTCATGAGTATACTCCCATATGTCATCCCGCATGTGTTCAGCTTACATATCTACCTATGCAACCACTTGTAAATTATTGTTTGTTAGTACTGTTGCACGTTTGCGTATATAATAGTATTTACCTCTCTTTCCTTTGGCTCTTAATGGACTTCCGGATGTCTTTTGCCTTGATCATGTTATGCTGATTTCCTCTTATTATGGATTGCTTTCCTCTTCATTCAAGTTAATTAATACATGTCTGTTATTCAGTTAGTGGTTTTCTTTTTTCCCCCTCCCTCCTCTTCCCATCCCCGGTACATAAAGAATGTTTCTTCATGTAAACCTTTTTTATAATATTAAGTCTTATAATATTTGCTCATTTGTGGTTGATATTTCACTCAGCATAACATTCTCCAGGCTCATCTGTGTTATAAGGTATTTTGCAGATTCATCATTATTATTTAGCATTGTGTAGTTATATGCAGGTACCGTAGTTTGTCCATTTCTTCATTGACCATATAGTTTCTTGTTTTTGTAATTCATCCTTTCCCTGGCTAAATGCTACTACTCTTTAAGACTTTCAGTCCAGACAGATACTTTAGGAATTTGTTCCTGACTTTATCCCTTAACCTTCCATTCCTCTTTTCTTCATCACCTAACTACTATACTTCTGTAATATTTGGAGTATATCATTAACGTTTAATAGAGCACATTGTAATGCTGTTTCTGTCTTCCACTGACTTGAGTTAACTTAATGCCATGTCTTAGCCACAGTGATATAGTTTGTACACAATAGATAATATATTGCATGCATGAATAAATGAATATAGAACTCTTGCTACAAGATTGTAAGGCAAGAATGTCTGGTTCTAGGAGTGAACAGTTTGTTTAGAATATCCAAGTCTGTGATAGTTACATAACAATGTAAGGCAGAACCAAATTCAGAGGGGCTTCAAAATGCCTGTGTAAAAAACTGTTTGGGTCCAGGAGGGCTGCCGGTAGGGAATGCGGCCCAGGGCCAGGGGGATGATGCCTTGGTTTAAAAGAAGGACTTTCCACATGCGTACTTCTTTACTGTGTATTGTGGATACCAAGGAAGAGAAGAAGGAACGGAAACAAAGTTATTTTGCTCAATTGAAAAAGAGAAAACAAGGCAACAAAACAACAAAATGCAGAGACCACTTCAGCCACCGCTACAAGGAGTCACACTGGAAAAGAAGATGCTCACACAACCATTGTAGAACAAGACAAGTGCAATATCACTGTCGATCATGAGGAATACATTACTGATGAGAAGAAAAAAAAGAAAAAACAATCAGCTAAAGGCGATCAAGCGTCCAGAATTCAAGAGCTACTTTAATACTGATGACCCTCAGAACAAGACACACGATAAAAAGGAGAAGACGGTGGTTCAGAAGCCACACCGGACTGTGGAGTACACTGCTGGGAGCCAGGACACCCTCAACTCCACAGCCCTGAAGTTTTGCATCAATAAACTGCAATAAACTAGTAGAACTGAACAAACTTTTCACTCACACCATTGTTCCAGGACAGGTCCTTGTTGTGCTGGATGCCAACTTTCCTTCCAGTACCTTAAGGTTGTCGTCATCCAACGCTGGCGCTACTATCTCTCCGTCATCCTTAGATGCAGAATATGATAAATTGCCTGATGCTGACTTAGCAAGAAAGGCCTTCAAACCGATTGAAAGAGTCTTACCATCTACATCTGAAGATGAGCCAGGCGTTGTAAAATTTTAAAAAATGAATCGTCGCTACTTCACTGATGGGGGGAAGGGTGTAGTTGGAGGTGTCACGATTGTCACAAGTCGGATCCCTTGGTTATTGAAAATGGGTGTGAAGAATATGGCCTCATCTGCCTCCTGGAAGAGGTGGTGTCCATTGCTCTCGACAATGACATTTCCCACACGAGGATCAAAGATGCATTGCCCTCGCCTGGAGAATGGGAAGACCCGGCTTCTGAAAAGGATATCAACCCATTCAGTAAGTTCAAATCTCTCAACAAGGAAAAATGTCAGCGGAATGGAGCGAGAACTATCAGTACAGGTTCCAAATCAACAAAAACTTGGGACAAGGCATCCGATGACACACCTACAAAGCCCTTGGACAGCCCTTTGCCCGGAAAATAAAAGAAACAGGAATCTTCTATAGAGGCAACCAGCAGATCTACCCCAATCACAGGGATCAGCAAGGGACTTCCTGACTCAGCATTTGAATCTAAAGCCAAAGAAAATGCCCATTTATTGGAAGATGATGACTTTGTTGACTTGGAAGAACTTTCTTCTCAAACTGATAGTGGATTGGACAAAGGAGACCATGCTAAGGAGTGTGTTGACCCAAGGGATTTAAGGAAAGCTAAGTCAAAAGTCATCAGTTCTGCTGTAGAAGGGCAGCTGCAGTCAGTTCTGAATGTTTCGGGAACAGAGGGTGGTGCTGAACTGAAGGGAGCCCTAGATTTAGAAGCCTGTGAGAAGCAAGATATAATGCCAGAAGTGGACAAGCAGTCCGGGTCCCCAGAGAGCCAAGTGGAAAACACACTGAACATACACGAAGAGCTAGATAAAGTTAAACTCATCGAATATTACCTTAATAAGAACAGAGAAGCTTCACCGTTACCCGAAAATGTGCAGAAAGCAGAATTAAGTGATGACAAAAGCATTAAGCCCATAGGAGGAGACATCACTCCTGTGGGGAAGAGTAGCGCTCTTCCCCAGACAGGTGACCCCCAACTGAGGGCAAAGAAGAGCTGGATAAAATCAGCCCACCCCTTCCACTGCAACTAGAACCTTCTGCAGAAGAAAATGAGTTTAAGGAGTCTCTAGAGTCCTCTTTGGAATCATCTCTGGATAAAAGCTGCCATTGTGCGCAAATGGATAATACATCTGAAATTTAGCTGTGGCTATTAAAGAGAATCCAGGTACCCATTGCAGATATACTTCCTTCAAAAGAAGAGAAAAGCAAGATGCCTCCCATGTTTTTGTGCATCAAGGTGGGGAAACCAATGAGAAAATCCTTTGCCACCCACCCTGCCGCCATGACCCAGCAGTATGGCAGACGAAGGAAGCAGCCCGAGGACTGGTTTGCTGTTCCTCGAGAGAGGGTTGATCATTTGTACTTGTTCTTTGTTCAATGGTCTCCTGGTGTCTACGATAAGGATGCCAAAGAGCAAGGCTTCGTGGTGGTGGAAAAGGACGAACTGAATATGATCGACAACTTCTTCAGTGAGCTGACGACCAAGAGCTGGGAGATCATCACTGTTGAGGAGGCCAAGCACAGGACGAGCACATGCAGCTACTATGAGGAGGACGAGGAGGAAGTGCTGCCAGTCCTGCAGCTGCAGAGCACCCTCCTGGAGAACATGCACCTAGAGCAGCTGGCCTGACGCCTTCCAGCAAGGGTACAGGGGTATCCGTGGAGACTTGCCTGCGGCACACTGGAGCACGGGACCAGCTTGAAAACACTCTATTGGAAGTGAGCATCACTAGATAGTCCTGTCTTAGTGGTCCTCAAGGATATGGATAATCAGATTTTTGGAGCATATGCCACACATCCTTTCAAGGTCAGGGACCACTACTATGGCACTTTCCTCTACACTTTTAGTCCCAATTTCAAGGTCTTTAAGTGGAGTGGAGAAAACTCATACTTCAATGTTTTTTAGAACGTTGTTTTTAGACATAAGTTTTCTTAGAACTTTGTGGAGGAGTGGGACAGTTTGGTTTATGACTAGATGCTGATTTATACCATGGACAGAGCAACTCCTGCAGCACTTTCAATAATGATATTCTTTCTAAAAAGGAAGACTTCATAGTTCAGAACCTCGAGGTATGGACGTTTGAGTGAAACTGAGAGTGCCTTAAGAGAAGACCATTAAAAAACGGGCTTTGATCAGCTTCCCTCAAGTTGGCTGGATGACCAGGGTTCCAGCCCAGCCTGCTCGCTCATCACAATGCTTTCTTTCTGCCTCAGCTGGATGTGCAATCACTGCAGAAAGATTGGAAAGGTGTACGTGGAGGGCAGGCACTGAGGAACGACATTTGAGGTCCCGTCTCCTTTGAATCCATCTTGTGAGGCATCAGTGTTTATAGATGTATGAGTTGAATGCAACTTTTATTTTTGGTAACTAAAAGAAGATACTGTGGGAAAAAAATATATGCCTTGGGTACTTATCAGCATACTTTACATTACCAAAATGTATAGCATACTATTGTTTGCCATGCAAGGAGTCTCACTTAGTAAAGTGAAATACATACCTTCTAAAGGGGGAATGTTGATTTTTTAAAAAAACCTTTTATTTATTATTTCTAATTCGTTGTCTGGAATGTGTTGACAGTTTTTTCGCTTTTAATGTGTCAAATCTTGAAAAACATGTATAGATTTTATGCTGTGTTTTGCCAACAAGTTCATTTGATTTATAAAATTTTATATTGAATTTTTTTTGCCCTAATTGTTTAGGGTGGTATGTCTTTAGAAGTATATGCATATCGAGTGCATAATTTTGAATTTTTAAAAAGTCATCACCAATGCTCCTTGGTTCGACTGGTGTAGGCCATTAGAAAGGTACATTTTTACTTACCCTGGACATATTTCTATACATGTGTAAAGAAAAGCCATCTTTCACAACCATAAACTAATGTTGATAAAAATGCATCTCTTTGTGAACCTGCACTTAAAACAAACTACTCTTGAGGAAAAAATGTTTTACTTCATGTAAAATCATGTGTCTTTAAAAACTTAAGTTCATGGTGTGTTTTCCATAATCTCCCTCCACCCCACTAAGTATTTACCTTAAGTAGGTGTTTGTTTTAAAAAGAACTGAGTGTTTAACTTTTAAAAAATCAAACGAGAAATTTTAAATGAGCCCAAGAGTCTTCCTTATTTCTATACTCTCATGTGAAGGAAGAAATGCATTCATACCAAAACTGGAAGAAAAAGGAAAACTTTTTCCCCCACATCACTAAATAGGTCTTTATTAAAATAACACTTTGTCAACAATTTAACCAATATCACTGATTACCAGACTTTGATGAAGAAAGCAAAAGACTGCTAATGTAAAAATTTTTTTTTTCAAATAATAGCCAAAGCTGAAAAATGATCTGTCCTAAATTATATCCCTCTTGATCTTAGAGGGGGAAATTAATAAGTAGTATTTGGATACTTGTCAGTTGTTTTTCTCTTTTTCACATTCTTTGAATACTAGATTTAGACTTACAGAGTTATTTTCTGTATTCTTCCTTTTAGATAATTCATCAAAGGGAACAAACATAAATTGCCAAGTAGTCTCCTGTGAAATCTGTAATCATTGGACTCTATTCACAGTCCAGGCAATTGAAAGTAAATGCTATAAACTCTCAAACCTATAGCCTGGGCGTGTCTGTCACCCATGGCCTATTGTGAACGGAGCCGTAGATTAACAAGATCCTGGCAGTTTGTCTTTAACCTGCTTCCTCAGTAATGTTGGGATGTGAGATACCAGGAGTGTCTCATGATGATCATGTTTACCATTTGTGCCATTGGCTGCCATATGCTATTCGCAAATACAATGGTCATTCTGCGTATAGCTCACTCCTGCCTAGTTTAGTCCATGATACTAGTGAGAGCCTACCCAGATGCTGTGTGCTCTATTTAAAACAGTAATGTTCAGTCAGAAATGTGTGGCCCTTCATTTATGGATATTGAATATATGTAATGCAGTACTCTCCCATTATTTTCAATAAAGGAAGCTTATGCATAAAAAAAGAAAAAACTGTTCTCTTAATTCCACTCTGCCATGAACTTTGAAATCCCCTCATATGAGGGAATAACATAATAAGATGATGCTTGTATACTCTAGAAGCTCCGTAATGGTACTAATCATTGAAAGAGAGGTAATATTACGAGAGGAGACTAGCTAGAGGAATAATTTAAGTTTACCCCTGAAGGGTAGATGAGATTTGGAAAAAGGCATTTCAGTCATAAAGGAAAAATGCAAATGTTTGCTGTTGAATGATTAGTTAGGGTTTGAGGAAATCCTTTTGACTAGATCAATTGCCCCCAAATAAGATAAGCTGCAACAACATAAGGAGCGCTGGTGGTGCCATCTGGTAAGCATTGAACCGATAACCTCAAGGTTGTTTGCGCAAACCCACCAGCTACTGTGCAGGAGAAAGACAACGCTATCATTAGAAAGCTTATAGGATGTTTTGAGTTAGAATTGATTCGATGATTTCTTTATTTTGTAACAACACACTGTTAAGACTTTTTTCTGTTTTCTGTCATGAATATTTTCTCATATTAGAAAACTTTTAGTGGTTTTCCCATTTGGCATCTTTAGAAATCTTTGTTAGTGAAAAATTACTGGATTTCAAATACAGTCATCATATTCTTTCTCTTGTTCTAGATCAATAATAAAGCTGCAACTGGAGAGGAGGTTCCTCGTACCATTATTGTGACTACCCGTTCTCAATACGGGTTGCCAGAAGATGCCATCGTGTACTGTAACTTTAATCAGCTATATAAAATTGACCCTTCCACTTTGCAGATGTGGGCCAATGTGAGTACCCATAGATTAATTGTTGATGTTTTGAGACACGTACAGATTTTATATATAGGCCACTGTACTGAAGCTGGTCTTTTACCCTGTTCAAGACCTGTTGTGCTTTTTTCCAATTTCAAGAGTTCTCAAAAGTGCCCTTCTTCTTTTAAATAATTTTATTGCGGCACAATTTATATAACCAAAAAAGGGTCATTTTTACCTTTTCTTTTTATTGTGGTAAATAAAAGTGTTAGTCAAAAGCATTGTTACAAAAGCACAGAAACCTTTTCTTAAAAACATAAAATTGTGAAGCTATCGTTTCTCAATATCTTTTATCTAGTTTTATACACTTCTGAAAGCTGTGTTAATCAGCTTTCTAGATATGTCCCCAAGGAATTCTATGCTCTTTGATTTATATCACAAGAAAGCAAGAGTTTTGGCATTCTTGAAAGAATCAAATCATGTTCTTTTAAATGTTCTTTTTGTTTTGGGAACAAAACAAATCATAAGGACGGAATCAGCTGTAGGATGGATGGGAGAGCACAGGTGCACTCTGATGGAGGATTAAAAAAAAAGCCTGACACAACTTTCTCGGGCTTTTTTTTCACATCAGTGTAATTTTCCATTTTCTATAAACTTCTTTCTAATAAGTCCCCGTGATCATCTTGTGTCCTTCAATAAAATCTATCAAGATTGCTCCCGTGGAATCTCTATATTCAGTCCCTGTAGCTGCCCAGGATATCTTCTCCACCACTTGTCTCTCAGTTTGTCATACTGTGGTGGCTTGTGTGTGGCTGCGATACTGGAAACCATGCCACTGGCATTTCAAATACCAGCAGGGTCACCCTGAGTGAACAGGTTTCAACTGAGCTTCCAGACTAGGCAAAGACAAAGAAGGACGAGGCTGTCCATATATGAGGAAATAGCCACTGGAAACCTTATGGAGCATAGAAACATTATCAGATAATGAAAACTTCATGCGTTCAGGTCGGAAAGCACTCAAAATAAGACTGAGGAAGAATTTAACCTTCTCAAAGTGGAGAAGACCATAATGATGTGGATGGGGATAAAGCTTTGGGGACCTTCATTTGCTGATTGGACATGACTCAAAATGAGAAGAAACAGATGCAAACGTCAATTTAGAATCGGAACTTGGAATGTATTAAGTATGAATCTAGGAAAATTGGGAGTTGTTAAAAATGGAGTGAAATACATAAAGTTGACATTTAAGCATTTGTGAGCTGAAATGGACTGATATTGATCATTTTGAATCAGAAAATTGTGGTTTAGTAAAGCAAGGAATTGAAAATTCAAGAGGACTACTGTTGCATCCATCAAAAAAAGGACATTTCGAGATCTATCTTAAAATACAATGCTGCCTGTGATAGGATAATATCTATCTGCATACAAGGAAATCCAATGAATACAGCTTTCATTCAAACATGCATTAAACACTAAAGCTAGTAATGGAGGAATTCTACCAATGTCTTCAGTCTGAAATTGATCAAACATGTAACCAAGATGCATTGATAATTGATGATTGGAATGCAAAAGTTGGAAACAAAGAAGAAAGAACAGTACTTAGAAAATATGGTCTTGTAAATGCCTTTTTTCAGCAACAAAACTGTGTACGTGGACTTCTGCAGATGGAATGCATCGAAGTCAAATAAAGCTCAATATCAGCAGCTAAAATGAGGCCAAGGACCGATGATGGAACAGATCAGTAATTGCTCATATGGAAGGTCAAGTTGAAGTTGAAGAAAATGAAAATAAGTCCACAAGAAACAAAATATGACTTGGAGGATATCCCACCTGAACAGATTTGATACATTAAAAACTAATAATAGAAGATGTGATGAATTGTGGAATGATATCAAGAACATATATGAAGAAAGCAAAAGCTGATTAAAAAGATAAGAAAAGATTAAAATGGGTGTAAGAAGAGACTGAAACCTGCTCTTGGTCATATAGTAGCTAAGGCAAATGGAAGAAATGATGAAGTCAAAGAGCTGAACAGATAGTTTCAAAGGTCAATTCGAGAAGACTAAGTAAAATATTATTATTATTATTTTTTAAATATTATATTGAGAAGCACAAAGACCTAAATTGAAAGAACTCAAGAAAAAAGTTCACAAGTTCACATGTTGCAGTATTGAAGGGTTTTATGGGCAAAATGTTGAATGTTATAGGAAGCACCCAAAAAGATGGTAAGAACATACAGAGTCACTATATCAAAAGAACTAGTTGTCATTCAGTCAATTCATGAGGTAGCATATGAGCAATAGCCAGTGGTACTGAAGGAAGAGATCCAAGCGGCACTGAAAACATTAGTCAAAAACAAGACTCCAGGGATTTAGCTCATGAAGCACTGGAAGCGCTTACTCATCTATGCCAGGAAATTTGGAAGACAGCCAGCCACTTGGCCAACTCACTGAAAGAGATCCTTATTTGCATTCATTCCAAAAAAAAAGGTGACCCAACAGAATGCTTAAATTACAGAGCACTATCATTGATATCATACACAATTTGGATTTTGCTTAGATCATCCAATAATGGTTACAGCGTTACATTGACATGGAGCTGCCAGAGGTTCAGGCTGGATTCAGAAAAGGGCATGGAGCAAGGTCTATCATTGCTGATGTCAGGTAGATCTTGAATACCAGAAAGATGTTTACTTGTGTTTTATTGACTGTGCCAAGGCATTCAACTGTGTGGATCATCACAATCTGTATGGATAGCCTCGAGAAGAATGGGAATTCCTGAACATTTCATTGTGCTCATGCCGAACCTGTACATGAATCAAGAGGCAGTTGTGGGAACAGAACAAAGGAAATCTATTTTTTTAAATCAGGAAAGGTGTGCGTCTGTTTGCTGTCAGAGGTTCAAGCCAGTTTCAGAAGAGGATGTGAAACAAAGGCTATCATTGCTGATTTCAGATGATTCTTGGCTGAAAGGAGATCATACCTGGAAGATAGTTACTTATGTTTAACTGAGTATGCAAAGGCATTTGTGTGAATGATAGCAAACTGGGTAGCCAGGAGAAAAATGAGAATTCCAGAATAGTACTTCATTGTGCTCATGTAGAACTTGAACATGATTCAAGAGGCAATTCTGTGACCAGAATCAGGGTATTACTGCATGGTTTAAAATCAAGAAAGGTGTGTATGAAAGTTGTATCCTCTCACTATACTTTTTCAATCTGTATGCTGAGCAAATCATCAGAGAATGTGAATTATATGAAGAAGAATGCAGCATCAGGATTGGAGGAAGGCTTGGTAACAACCTGCAATATGCAGATGATACAACTTTGCTTGTGTGAGGAGGACTTGAAGCACTTGCTGGTGAAGATCAAGGGTTGCAGCCTCTAGTATGAATTACAACTCAATGTAAAGAAGATCAAGACCATCACAACTGAACCAATACTTAATACCTTGATAAATGCCGAAAAGATTGAAGTTGTCTAGGATTTTGTCTTGCTTGAATCCACAGACAGTGCTCATGGAAGCAGCAGTCAAACCTGTACTTAAGACATTCTCGAAATTCAGGTGGGATAACCTCCAAGTCATATTTTGTTTCTTGTCGACTTATTTTTATCTTCTTCAACTGCAACTTGACACTAAATAGGAGCAATGTGTTGGGCAAATCTGCATTGAACCACTTTAAAGTGTTGAAAAGCAAGATGTTACTTTGAGGACTAAGGTGCACCTGACAGAATCCATGGTATTTTCAATCACCTCATATGCATACCAAAGTAGAATTGATCTATTTGAACTATAGTACTAGTGAGCAGTGTTTTAAAGTACTCCGGACTGTCCAAAGAACAAACAAGGTATGTCTTGGAAGAAGCACATCCTTGCTCCTTAGAGGCAAGGATGACAAGACTTTCTCTCATGTACTTTAAACATGTTGTCAGGAGAGACCAGTCTGTGGAGAAGGATATCATGGCTAAAATGTCAAGATGGATTGACACAACTGGATGCAACAATGGGCTCAAATATAAAAGAAGTGTGAGTGTGGCGCAGCACAGGGCAGTGCTTTATTTTGTGGTACAAAGGATCACTGTAAATTGGAACCGACCTGATGGCACCTAACTAGCGATCCTGTTGGTACCACGGTTTTGATTGAACTGGAGTCTGGTTCATATTGTTACATCAAGGCTTGTGTCAGGTTATAATTTCCTCCTTCTTCGTTAGCTTTGATCTTGTTTAAAAGACTGATTGATGTGTGTCAGATTACTTTTATCTTGTGAGTATTTTTGGTGATTCGGAGGCACTCTAACGTGAATAAGACAGGTGTTTTACTGAGAGCTTTATCTGCAGCCTAGCCGGTGCTTTATCTTGGGTCTTTTTTTTGGAGACACCCTAGTGAGAATAATACAAGTGTTTTTCTGGGAACTTGTCTGCAGCCATCCACTGAGTTAAAGCCATGTTTGGTTTGGAATAAACAAGTTTAGTTTAGAATAAACTTATGCATGTATGGAATGGAATTGCTTGGTTGTATGGCAATTTTGCGTTTAACTTTTTGAGTAATGGTTAAATTTTTCATGGTTGCTGGACCATTTTATATTCTGCCTTAGTTACCTTTTTCTCTCTCTGTGCTCTGGGGAAAGGTCCTTGTCTCCTTTTACCATCTGTAGAGCTGGCATTTCGTGGAATTTCCATGTGTCTTGGTATCACTCTCCCCTTGGGCCTAGAAGCTTCACAGGTCAGGAACCTCAGGTCCACAGGATGCACTCTAATTTTGACTCTCATTTCTTGGCAGGAGTAGGGCCTTCCAATCTCTGCTGGATTCTCCTTTTATCTCCTTTGAAACTAAAGGTGGTGCAAGCCACATCCTAGGGCAATTCTCATGTATCACTTTAGGACTGTGTTGCATCCCACCCTTTTACTGGTTTATCACATCAGATCATATCATGGGGAATCATCACATAACTGCCTTATTATATCATTGTACAACTGCCAAACCACTGAGAACCATAGACCAGCCAAGTTGACATATACATTTTTTGAGGGACACAATTCAATCCATGACACATTCCCAGCAATGGATAAGGGCTCCAATTTCTCCACATCCTTAACAAAATCTGATGCTTTCTTTTTGGACAGCAACCATTCTAGTGGGTGTAAAGTTTTCTCACTTTAGTTTTCTTATGGTTGGGATGATGTTAGTTCCTGTTGAGTCTGTTCCGACTCATGACCACCTCATGTGTTTCAGAGTCACATAGGGTTTTGAAAGCTCCACCTTACTTACAGAAGTAGATAATCAAGCCTGTCTTCTGATGTACCTCTGGTCAGTTCAAACTACCAGCACTTTGGCGAGTAGTCTGGAATTTAGCTATTTGTGCCACCCAGTGACAGAGACTCTGTATTTTGGTTTTATGTGCATTTTTCTAATAATTTTGTAATGACTACATCAAGGTGTTTTTTTTGTTGTTGTTGTTGGTGGTGGTGGTGTTTTCTAAGTGTGCTCTATGGCTCCTTGTAGAAATATTTGGAAAATATTTGTTCAGATCCTTTCTCCCATTTTTATTGTGAAAACACCAAAACAGGCAACAACACAACTTCCCCATACTTAGAAATCAATGCCATTGATTACATTTTTCATGTCATTATCTAAAATATTCCACCATTAATGTAAACATAATGCTCTCTAACCAAAAAGTTCCCTGCCTCCTTCCCTTCTCCACCTAGGTAACCATTTGGTTTTTCTATATATTTGCTTATTTCTTAAAAGCAAGACCATACCCTCTTGCAACTGACTTTTATTTACCCCCTGTCATAGTGGGTTATGTATTGGGCAAGGTCAAAAGTTCAGACTCTTAGAGGGGATACTGAGACCATCTGCTTCTGTAAGGATTTCCAGCCTCAGAAATTCCCTGTAGGGTTGCTGTGAGTCCAAATTGACTTGATGGCAGTAAGGCGGGGTGGTTTTTTTTTTTTTTTGCTTTTATTTCCTTGAGCGTCTTTTCAAAATTCAGCCTTGTGGCATGCATCAGATGCTGTTTATCTTTACAACTGAAATGCACTGCATCTATGTACAACAGTTTGTTATCCATTCATCTGTTGATGGACATTTTGGTTATTGTGAAAACGCTTTACTCTACAAAAACAAAACTAAGCTCATGGCCATCAAAGGGATTTGAATTCATAGAAACCCTATAGGATAGGGTAGAACTGCCCCAGGGGGTTTCTGAGACAATAACTCTGTGGGACTAGAAAGGCTCATTCATCTTTGTCCCATAGAGTGGCTGGTGGTTGCAAACTACCAGGTGTCCACCTTTCTTAACTACTTCTGAGCACTTACCATACGTACTCGTGTATAAGCTGTTTTTCAGCACATATTTTATGCAGTTTTTCTGATAAAATTAGGTGCCTCAGCTGATATTTAGGGCGACATATTCGAGTATATACAGTACATAAAATTGGGGTTGCTGGTCATGGAAATTCTTTCTTCAACTTTTTGAGGAATTTATAAATGATCTTCTACCTTGGCTGTACCATCTTAAATTTTCATTTAGAAAGAGATAAGGGTTTCCATTTGCCCTAAACTTTGCAAACACTTATTTTCCTTTATTTTGAACATTGTTTTTCTAATAGAGAAGTTGGATTGTAGTTTTGAGTTGCATCTCCCTAATGATGTTGAACATCTTTTCATATGGTTATTGACCATTGGCATATCTTCTTTGATGAAAT
This sequence comes from Echinops telfairi, assembly GCF_000313985.2. NCBI lineage: Eukaryota > Metazoa > Chordata > Mammalia > Afrosoricida > Tenrecidae > Echinops > Echinops telfairi. The sequence continues at coordinate 137,393 of NW_022111315.1, read as the reverse complement.
GTCTGTTCAGATCTTTTTTTTAAGTACTTTTATTGGGGGGCTCTTACATCTCTTACCACAACCCATACATTCATCCAGTGTGTCAAGCACCTTGGCACATATGCTGCCGCCATCATTTTCAAAACATTCCCTTCCCACTTAAGCCCGATACCAGCCCCCCATATCTTCCCCCTCCCTCCCCTGCCTGCCCTACCTCACGAACGCTTGATAAGTTATAGGTTATTATTTCCATATCTTACATTGTTTTCCATCGCCCCTCCCCCACATTTCTGTTATTCGTCCCCCTGGGAGGGGGTTATAGATTGATTGTGATTGATTCCCCCTTTCTCCCCCCACCCTCCCCCAACCCTCCCGGTATCTCTACTCTTCATTGTTGGCCCTGAGGGGTTCATCTATCCTGGATTCCCTGTGTTTCAGGCTCTTATCTGTAGCTGTGAGCATGGTCTGGTCTAATCCGATTTGTAAGTTAGAATTGAGGTTATGATAGTGGGGTGAAGGAAGCACCAAAGAACTAGAGGAAAGTTTTGTGTTTCATCGGTGTTATCCTGCACCCCGACTGGCTCATCTCTTCCCTGTAACCCCTCTGAGGAGATGTCTAATTGTGTACAGATGGGCATTGGGTCTCCACTCCATGTCCTCCCCATCCCCTTAACATTGGGTATAATTTTGTTCTGGGTTTTAGATGCCTGATACCTGATTCCATTGACACCTCATGATCACACAGGCTGGTGTGCTTCTTCCATGTGGGCTTTGTTGCTTCTGAGCAAGATGGCCGCTTGTTTATCTTCAAGCCTTTAGGATCCCAGATGCTATACCTTTTGATAGCCAGGGACCATCAGCTTTCTTCACCCCATTTGCTTATGCACCCATTTGTCTTCAGCGATCGTGTCGGAAAGGAGTGTCACAGAATGCAGGACTGTTAGAACAAAAGTGTTCTTGTATTGAGGGAGTACTTGCATCGTGATCCAATGTCCATCTGCAACCTTAATTCTTAACATGTAGATATGAGTACATAGTTCTATTCTTCCCTCATTATATATATTTTGCATATGCCCATGGCTGTATTTAGGCGTCTATAAATGTCCTTTGCCCACTGGCTCTTTCCTCTGTTTCCTTTTACTTTCCTTTTGTCCCACAATCATGTCCTCGCTGCTACAATGCTCTTGATTAAGCTCCACCTAGGCATCCTACGACTTTCCTTCCATTGATTTTAGTTCACTTCTTGTTCCCTTGTCCCTGGGCTAGTTCCCCACCCCCTTCCTTTGTCCCACTTCCCCTTCGCCCATATCCCCCCTGGAACCATTCGTCCTGTTCTTTGCATCTCTGAATTATTTATCCCACCTATCTTATCTAGATAGACATGCAGATACGTTAAAGTGCAAAAACCAGGCAAAGCCAAATAAAACAACAAAGGAAGTCTAAACTAACAAACCAATAACAACAAAAATAAAATAACAAAAAACAAACAAAAATAACAATAGCAAAAAGAAAGCCACTGACAAAAATGGAAACGCCTATAAATAGTTCAAGGTCTGTTTGTTGGCCTTTATGAGTATTTTCCATTCGAGTCTGATGGGGTGCCACACTTTGTCTCCAAAGTCTATTTTTGGTATTCCCAGGGATTTCATCACTCTGCTCCCCCTGATGCTCTGCTGTATGCCCTCAGTGCCTTGCCCCAGTGTGGTGGGGCCAGACTGTGCACTATTCCCACACTGTCTCCCGTGCTGTCCCCTGCAGCACCATGGTTCAGTGAGGGACGCCGTGTCCCATGGTGGGGTCGGCTCTACGGTCCTCCCTCCGAGCAGGAACATCGTCCTTGGGGCTTGGTGGGCCAGGATGCCCTCTCCTCCCTCTCCATCCCTTTTTGTTTCTCCTGTGTGTTCTAGTCCGATGCACCCCTCTCCCCAAGCTGTAGTCCCAGTGTTGTCTGCTGAAGTGCATTCTTCGGAGGGGGGTGGGGAGGGTATCTGTTCAGATCTTTTGCCATATTTTTGATTGGGTTGTTTGTCGTTTAATTGTTGAACCTTTATTTAATTTGAGGTTTTGTTTTTGTTTCTGAGTTGTAGGAGTTCTTAGATATTCTGGATATTGAACTTTTAGAGTTGTATATATGATCCCCAAATTATTTTGCCCATTCTGTTGGCTGTCTTTTTGCTTTCTTGATATAGGCCTTTGCATTAAAACTTTAAATTTTGTTGTTCCATGTCATCTGTTGTTTTATTTTGCTGCTCATACTTTTGGGGTCACATGTAAGAGTCTACTATAAAAAAAAAGTCAAAAACCCCCAAATCACGAGGTCTTGGAGTATTTCAATTTCTTTTAAGAATTCTATCGTTTCCTTTTATTTAGATCATTGGTTCATTTTGAGTTAAACCTCTAGTTTACTGCACCTCCACTTTACCAAGTATGATGTTCTTCTCCAGAGACTGGTCTCTCCTGACATGTTCAAAGTGTGGGGGTAGGGGTGGTGGTGGTATGTCGATCGTTGTGATCGGTTTCTCTCTACTCCCCCCCCACCCACCCACTGTCATGGTATCGCTACTCTTATTGGTCCTGAGGGGTTTATCTGCCCTGCATTCTGCTTATTGAGAGCTCTTACCTGTAGCAGTGTACTTGCTCTGGTCTAGCCAGATTTGTAAGGTGGACAACTAGGGTCATGATAGTAGGGGGAGTGGGGGCGGAAGCATTAAAGAACTAGAGTGATGTTGTGTGTTTCATTGGTGCTGTACTGTACCGACTGGCTCGTACTGTACCCTTCCTTATGACCCTTTTGTGAGGGGATGTCCAATGGTCTGCAGATGGGCTTTGAGTCTCCATTTTGACCCCCCTTGTTTGCATCAAAATGTTGGTTTGTTTTGGGTCTTCTGATGCCTGATACCTGATCCCATCGACACCTTGTGATACACAGGCTGGTGTGCTTCTTCCATGTGGGCTTTGTGGTTGCTTCCTTGCTAGATGGCCACTTGTTCAACTTAAAGCTTTTAAGAACCCAGATGCTGTATCTTGTAATAGCTGGGCACCATCAGCTTTCTTCTATGCACCCGTTTTGTCTTCAGCAATCGTGTTGGGAAGGTGAGCATCACAATGCCAGGTAGTTAGTAGAACAAAGTGCTTTTGCATTGACGGAGGACTTGAGTAGAGGCCCAATGTCCATCTGCTACCTTAATACTTAACCTATAAATACATGTACGTAGAACTATATCCCTATTGTTATATATTAATATACTTACATATGTACGTGCCTATGTTTATACCTCTGTTTATTGCCTCCTAGTTTTCCTCTATTTACATTTACTTTCCTCCAGTTCCACTATCATTTCTACCTTCATTTGGCTCTATGTACTTCCTCTTGGCTACATTGCACTTGATCGAACCCCACCAAGCATTCTATGCCCTCTTTGCCATTGAATTTGGATCTCTTGTTGTTTCCTTGTCCCTGGTTTTGTTGGCTCCCCCCATCTTTTCCCCCAACTCTTCCCCTGTCTCCAAATTTTACATTCCAATGAATCCTGATTGCGTGTGAATTTTGTTTTTTTTTTTGTCCCATTCTATTGGTTTATATGTCTACCTTTATTACCAGTACCTCCCTGTCTAGATTAGCGCTATCTTGGGTAATGTTGACACCTTAGTAATACTTACATCTTAACAATGATAAGACATCCCAGTCCATGAACACAGGATGTTTTTCCATTTATGTAGGTCACCAATTATTTTTAAATCATTTTATTGGTTTTTTTTATGGCTCTTATCACAATCCATACATCCATCCATTGTGCCAAACACATTTGTACATTTGTTGCCCTCATCATTTGCAAAACGTTTTCTTTCTACTGAGTCCTTGGTACCAGCTCATTTCCCCCCTCCCTCTCCCTCCCTCATGAACCCTTGGTAATTTATGTTGTTATTATTTTTCATGTCTTACATTGACTGATGTCTCCCTTCGCCCACTTTTCTGTTGTCTGGCCCCCTGGAAGTGGGTTATATGTAGATCATTGTGATCAGTTCCCTTTTTCCTCCCCCCACTTTCCCCTTTCCCTCCTGGTATCGCTACTCTCATTATTGGTCCTGAAGGGTTTATCTGTGTTTCCATCTCTTATCTGTACCACTGTACATGCTCTGGTCTAGCTGGATTTGTTAGAATTGGGGTCATGATAGTGGGGGGTGGGGAGAAAGCATTAAAGAAGTAGAGGGAAAACAAAACAAAAAAGCTCACATAAAACAAACAAACAAAAAAGCAGAGGAAAGTTGTATGTTTCATCAGTGCTATCCTGCACCCTGACTGGCTCATCTCTTCCTTGTGACCCTTCTGTAAGGGGATGTCCAATTGTCTGCAGATGAGCTTTGCGTCTCCACTCCACACTCCCCCTCATTCACATGGATATGATTTTTTGTTCTGAGTCTTTGGTGCCTGATACCTGATCCCATCAACACCTCACGATCACACAGGCTGGTGAGCTTCTTCCATGTGGGCTTTGTGTGGTCACTATCATTTCTTTCAACAATATTTTATTGTGTTTAGTGTACAGGTGTTTCACCTCCCTGGTGAAGTTTTATTTTTAAAACATGTTATTTTAGATGCTGCTATAGATAGAATTGTTTTCTTAATTTTCTTTTAAGATTGGCCATTTCTAATGTACAGAAAGAAATGCATCTGGTTTTTGCCTGTCAATATTGTGCTGTGTGACTTAGTTGAATTAGTGCTTTGGTTCTAGTGGCTGTATTGTGGATTCTTTGGAATTCTCTATATTTAGTATTATGTCATTTGTGAATATAGGTTTCCTCCTTTCTGCTTCGGGAGTCTTTCATTTCTTTTTCCTGCCTAATTGCTCTGGTTAAAACTTCCAGTACAATATTGAATAGTATTGATGAGAACTGGCATGCTTATCTTGTTCTTAATCAGTCTTAGAGCCCTATGGATATCATGCTTACTGTAGATTTTTCACAAATTGCCCTTTATGAATGTTGAGGATTTTAACGTCATTTCCTAATCTTTTGAGTGTTTTTATCATGAAATGGTGTTAGGTTTTCTCAGGTGCCTTTTCTGGATCAATTGAGATGATTATATGGTTCTTTTTCTTTATTAATGTGAATCAGGCTTGCATTGCTGAGGTAAATCCCACTTGGTCATGGCATGGAATCCTTTTAGTATGTTGGTGGGATTGTTAGTATTTTGTTGAGGATTTTTCCATTTCCATTTCCATTAATTCTAAGGGATATAAATTTGTCTCTTGTTTAGTGAATTTACTGGTTTTGGTCAGCATTTTAAATTCACATAATGTAAATCATATTTTATTTTTGTATTTAAAGTGCCCTTTGGTTCAAACCAAAGGTCTGCAAGTATTTTTTAAGGACTAAATGAGAAATAATTTTGGCTTTGTGGTCCAGTACTATCACTTCTGCCACTGTAAGACAAAAGCATTGCAGACAGTATGGAAATGAATTAGTGACTGTGTTCTTTTTAAATTTTTAAAAATTGTGTTCTTTTTTTTTTTA
>NW_022111315.1:125600-131688 GCF_000313985.2 Echinops telfairi | reverse complement strand
CCTTCATCCACTTTTCGGTTGTCTGTCCCCCAGGGAGGAGGTCACACACAGTTCCATGTAATCGGTTCCCTCTTTCCTAAAAAATTGTGTTCTATTAACATTTTATTGCCAAAATTAGACAGCAGACCAGATCTGACCTACTAGTGTAATTTGCCAAATCTTGATCTAAAACTGATAACAAAAAAGTTTCACCTATGTCTTGTAACATTCTTGCAGTATCATAGAGTTATAATTTAGGAAAGGGACGGGCAGGATAGAGGACAAAAGGGGGCAAGTGAACATAGGTCCACTATTTCATTTTTAACAGATTTATTGATGTAATTTTATAACACAATATAATAGTTTAGTCATATTAAAGAGTTGTGAAAAAATTACTCCTATCAATTTTAGAACATGCTTGTATTCATTATTATTAGCTCCCCATTTCCCTCCATCTCCCCTGCCACACCCCTAAGAAATTATTTTTCCAGATACTATCTATAGATTTTTTGATGTTTGTTTTCATATGTGGAAAAACACCAAGCAAAAAAACCCCAAATAATACGTAACCTAAAACCCAATAACAAAATAAAACAGGTCTCAATTGAAAAGAGAGAAGAAAATATTAAAAATTATAACAGATTTAGAATGAGTTAAAAGGGAGAACAAATGACAAAGTGTTAAAAAAATTTTTTCTTCCAAATCATTTTATTTGGGGGCTCATACAACTCTTTATCACAATCCATACATCCATCCATTGTGTCAAGCACATTTGTACATTTGTTGCCATCATCCTTCTCAAAACGTTTTCTTTCTACTTGAGCCCTTGATATCAGCTCCTCATTCACCGCCCCCCTCATAAACCCTCGATGATTTATAAGTTATTATTTTGTCATCTTTTTTTCTTAAATCATTTTATTAGGGGCACATACAACTCTTACACAATCCACACATACATCAATTGTGTAAAGCACATTTGTACATTCATTGCCCTCATCATTCTCAAAATATTTGCTCTCCACTTAAGCCCCTGGCATCAGCTCATTTTTTCCCCTTCCCTCATGAACCCTTGATGATTTATAAATTATTGTTTTGTCATATCTTACACTGATAGCAAGGCTACTCACATATCTGATCATTGGTCAGCGGGCACTCACTGGGGGATCCACGTGGGGACCGTACACATGAATTTTGGGCTTCCACTGTCATTTCTAGCTTTCTGCAAACTGGGTGCTCAGAATTTAAACTTCAATATGATTCCCTCCTCTACTAGTCTTAGATTTTATTATTGAGATCTACGATTTCTGGATTAATCTTCAATTCTAGTGTTCAAAAAATCTGAAATTTATTTAATAACAAAACTTAACTGACATTAAGCTTATTACAGTGTTTTATTTATCCCACTTAGTATGAATATTCGTTCATCTTGATGCAGAGATACTAATATATTTATTTACAGAGAGTTGCTCCTAATGCGTGTATTTCTCTTTGTCTCATACACAGGGTTATTTTTAATGTCTGAAATATTCTGAAATCTGTAGTTAATTTGTTCTGTGGCTTTCAGAGAAAGAACCTCTTTTGTATACCAAGGAGATGTAGATCTATATCACTCACTGGTCAGCAAACTGGCTTGTGGGCCAAATGTAGCCCAAATTTGATTTTGTAAATAAAATTTTATTTGTAACACAGTCATGCCTACATATTTATGTATTGTCTATGACTCCTTTCACACTACAACAATAAAAGTGATGCTTTTGACAGTCTTGTGTGTCTGCAAGGTATTAAAATAGTTGATACATGGTCCTTTATTTTAAAAAATTGCCTTACTCTCTTCTAGAATCAAGTTAGACTAGTGTGAGCTAGCTACCTTTATTTGTTGTGTCGTAGTGGAGGATTACTATTTGAAAATTCCTATCGCTTTGACAAAAACCACTGGCAATATCAATTCCCACAGGATATGCCTGCCTCAGATTTTGCCAATTAGTAACTTGTTTTGTGTGTTTTCTCATAATTTTCTTTTTTCAAACTCTTTGGGGATATAAAAGTAGATGAAAAACCTGTAATTAAGCTGATCTAATATGTGAGGAAGATTTCACAGTAGGCAGCTGTCTGAATGGGAACAAAAAGGGAGGCCAGGGAACCTATGGGAGCTTTTGTTGAGATGTCCAAAAATATTAAAATTTTTTTTATTTTCCCAATTTTAGATTCTGAAGCGTGTTCCCAATAGTGTGCTCTGGCTGTTGCGTTTCCCAGCAGTAGGAGAACCTAATATTCAACAGTATGCGCAGAACATGGGCCTTCCCCAGAACCGTATCATTTTCTCACCTGTTGCTCCTAAAGAGGAACATGTCAGGAGAGGCCAGCTGGCTGATGTCTGCCTGGACACTCCACTCTGTAATGGGCATACCACAGGGATGGATGTCCTCTGGGCAGGTACACCCATGGTGACAATGCCAGGTGAGTTGGTGATTAATCATTGGAGCCAACCTTGTTCTTTTTAAGATCGCACTTGTGGGAATTAATTTCAGGTGAAACCATGTATACTGAAGCAACATTTGGAGTAAGATAATAGCAAATAAGAGATTTGTTTAAGCTTTTGAACAATTAGTTCAGTTCTCCTTATCTACATTTCGTGATTACTCGATATAACTAAAATTATGTTACCTTCTCAGCTATGTAATTCTCGTGTTTCTTAATACAGGAGAGACTCTTGCTTCTCGAGTGGCTGCTTCCCAACTCACTTGCTTAGGTTGTCTGGAGCTCATTGCTAAAAACAGACAAGAATATGAAGATATTGCTGTGAAACTGGGAACTGATCTAGAATAGTAAGTAAGCTATTCTGGGAGCAAACTATATGACCAAGTGCAAGAAATATGGACAATTTAAAATATTGCTGTTATAAAATGAAGTCATAAGTACATGTAAAAATAAAACCATAAAGCAAGGATAACATAAAATAAGTGAATTCGTTGTGTAATGTTTAGATGGGTGAGAATAATTTTCCAAGGTCTTATCACTAGGCTTTACTATTTAAAGACTAAATGGCTGAATTAAGAAAAAACCCCCAAACCCAGAAAATTAAGGGCAATGAAGAGGAGATCTTCTGTGTCGTGTGTCCAAGTATTAACAACTTTACTAAATAAATATAAAAAGTACATAAATTTTAATTCCTTCATAGAGAATTAAATAAGGAACTGACAGGACAAGTCACTGAAATAAAAATACCAATGGTCAATACCAGTGGTCACCCTTTCTAGTAGAAATACAAATTAAAATAATATTGAGGTGTACCTGTTATTTGTGCAGAAAATAAAAATACTGAAAAATTTGTATCAGTGTTAAGGGTGCTAACACTCTTACGTTGGTGAATACAATGCAACCCTTCTCCCAAATTTGAAGTGTGTCTTTTGTTTTAAAGGAGCGCTGATGATGCTATCAGGTAAGCTTTGAACTTGTTAACTATAAGGTTGGCGGTTCAAACTTACCAGTCACTCATTGGGAGAAAGGCGGGACTTTTTGTTCCCATGAAGATTTACAACCTTGAAAACCCTATATAGGATGGTTATGAGTCGCAGTTGACTTTCTGGCAACTTTGTGGGGGGAAAAGTACCCCCCTCCCCCTTTTAGTGGGTGTGTAATCTTATAATGTCACCTTTTCATGAGAAAAAATGTAATTTAAATATCTGAAAATGGGAAAGGATGATGCTTTTGCCATGTAAGGAAGCACTAACTATATTTTAAATGAGGGGTTTCCTTTGGCTATTATTAAGCAATATTTTTGTGTTCTTTTAAGAAGTATATTATGGAAGTTAAAGGAGCACATTGTTTGAGCTAGACTACCTGAGTTCGAATCCAAGATCTGTCACTTATAAGCTGTGTGACTTTGGGCAAGTTGAGCTTTATATGCCTTGGTTTGTGCGTATGCAAAATGGAGATTACTGATCATACCTGCCTTGTAGAGATATTGTGAGGGTTGAAAGGTATTTTGTGTAAAGCACTTAGAATAATTCTTAGTGCATAGCAGGCATTCAATAAATGCTTATATTATTTATTTTCACACTTTATTGAAAATCATACATCTTAAGAAAAAAGAAGGAAACTCGATCAAGTTCTTAAAAAGTTTACAATTTTTGACATAAGAAAGTGCTTACACCACAATATTAAGTAGAAAAGAACTAAAATGTATAGTAAGGATATTTATAAAAATTAATCTTGTTATGTACAAATATGTCTGATACAATTGATGTACGTACGGATTGTAACAAGAGATGAGCCCCCAATAAAATGATCTTTAAAAAAATTTTTTAGGTTAATATTGAAACGCACTAAAATATTGGTAGGTTTATGAGTGAAAATGTGTGTCTTAATAAGCTGATATAGACCACGTTTTCTACAAGCCTTTATAAACTAATCAGTTAAAAAATTGCAGGGGGGAAGGGGAGAAAGGGAGAACCCATCACAAGGTTATATATGTTGCCCACCCCCCAGGGGGATGAATAACAGAAATGTGGGTGAAGGGAGACAATGGACAGTGGTAGGACATGAAATAACAGTATATATTTGATCAAGGATTCACGAGCGTGGGAGGGTCGGGGAGGGAGAGGAAAAAAGAGCTGATACCAAGGGCTCAAGTAGAAAGATAATGTTTCGGGATTATTGATGGCAACATATGTACAAGTGTGCTTATATAATTGAAAGATGGATTTGTCATAAGATTTGTAATAGCCCCCCCAATAAAATGATTAAAAATATTTTTTGAAGGAAAACTAACTGAAAGTTTGAATTAGTATATTTTTAGTAACCAGCTAGATAAAGCTGGAATAGATTTTTTCCCAGCAGTTTATTGGCACGTAGTTTACATATTATACAATTAAGTAGTTCAATTGTTCAATCATATCAAGGAGAACTGTACAATCACTACCAAATCAATTTTAGAGTATCCCCCATCACATGGTTGAATCACCTTTAAATAAAGCTGGAATAAATTATAGCTAAATACCTTTCAGATTAGAAAGAAAATACACGGGGGTTTCTAAAAGATTTGTGTGAAAATAGAATTGAAATAAAATAGGATTTTTCTACAAACTTCTTGAAGTCCCCTCACACAGTAAAAAGAAAAACTAATAATTTCATTATCCCAGATCATTGTAATTAATGATTTAGTGTATTTTAACATTTTTTTATAACCAGACTTTTTAGAACTTGGGTTCATACAATATTTTTCCCAACATTTTATTGTGAACAATTTCAACTTTATAATAAACACTTAGATTCTACCATTAATATTATTGTTCTTGCTTTATCAAATTTATCCATGTATTTTATCCACTATCAAGCCTTCTTATTTGACACGTTTAAAAGCAAATTGCAGACACTGGTTCTCTTCTGTTTAAATACTTATCCCAAACTTTCAAAACTCACCGCCATCAAGTTGATTTCGACTCATAACAACCCTATGGGACAGAGTGGGCCTCCCAATTAGGATTTCCAAGGCTGTAAATCTTTGTTTTACAGAAAGCTTCATCACCCGAGGAGGGTTCTAACCCTTGCAGTTAGCCGCCCAACATGGGCTATGGCACCAGGGTACCTGGTGAAATGCACAATTGTTTCTTGACCATTCAATCACTTTAAAAAAAAATCATTTTATTGGAGGCTCGTACACAATCCATACACCCATCCATTGTGTGAAGCACGTTTGTACATTTGTTGCCCATATCATTCTCAAAGCATTTGCTTTCTACTTGAGCCCTTGGTATCAGCTCCTCATTCTCCCCCCCCGCTCACATACCCTTGATAATTTATCAATTATTATTTTGTCATGTCTTACACTGTCTGACTTCACCCACGTTTCTGTGGTTTTCCCCCACATTCAATGAATTTTGACAGTATCTTTATAGTCAAAATCCCTATGAAGTTATAAAGCATTGCTATTACTCCAGAAATTTCAGACAACCACTTTTTTTTTTTAAAAAAGATCATTTTATTAGGGGCTCTTACAACAATCCATACATCAATTGTATCAAGCACATTTATACACAGGCTGTCATCATTATTCCCTAAACATTTACATTCTATTTGAGCCTTTGGTATCAGCTCCTCTTTTTACCCT
>NW_022111315.1:104275-123707 GCF_000313985.2 Echinops telfairi | reverse complement strand
TGTGTGTGTGGTGAGCATCGCAGAATGCCAATTTGTTAGAACAAAGTGTTCTTGTATTGAGGGAAGGTATGAGCCAAGGCCCAAGGCCCATCTGGAGCTTCAGTGTATTGCCTTATAAATACATGTGCATAGGCCAATACTACTGTTGTTATGGATTAATGTATGTACATAAGTGGACATGTCTGTTAATCTCCCTATCTATGCCTTTGCTTCCTAGAGCTTGCTTCTTTCTTTTTGCCTCCTCCTCTCCCGCCATCACTTTCCCCCTTCCTCCACCTCTTAGTGCTTCCTCTTCACCAGCTTGGTGCTGCTCTAATACTCACAGGCTCTCTACCCTCTCCTAGATGCTGGTTCCGCCTCCCTAGTTGTTCCCCTGTCCATGACACCATCCGCTCACACACCCTTCTCTCCACCTCCTCCCCCTTTTACCTTCCAGGGCCACTGGGCCCATTGCTTTCTCCCTGGGCTTTCTTCCCCCTGGTCTTCCTTCCCTTGTTCCAACCCATATAATTAGGCAAACCATCCATGTCTTAGTCCAAACAATAAGAAAATATATGGTTGAAGAAAGAAAAGGAAAGAGAAGAGAAAAAAAAACAGGAAAAGAAAGAAAAAGGAAAAAAAAACAACCCTGCATAGGTCCAGGTCTGTTTGCTGGTCCCCATGAGACCCTCCCGCCTGATCCTGGGTGAGGTCCAGGAACTGCCCATTCTAGCCTGAAAAATCCATTCTTGGGGCTCCTCAGGGCCTCTGGCTTGGCTTTACTCCCAATTGCGGATCACTTATGCTCCATTCCCACACTGTCTCCCCGCCGTATGTCCCCATTATTGTCTCCTGTCTCTGTATGCTTCAGTTAGGTGACAACATTTCTTGAGTTTTTTGTAGTCCCACAGTCCTCTCTGTGCCTTAGCCGCTCCATGCAGGGTCCTAATCCTCTGGCTTGGTGTGCCTATATGGAGTCTAGGCCGACTGCCCCTTTCTCTATTTCCTTCTCGGTTTGCTTCCATCTGGGTGTGGTAGATCAGTTCCTTTCTCCCACCAGAAGGTCTAGTGTTGTTTTTTGCAGCACACACTTACAGGGTGGGGGTCTGGCTGGTTCTAGTTGGGACCGGCCCTTAAACAACTTTTTTAAAAATTGTTGATTTGTGGAGGGAGGGTGGGGTGGAAAGGGGGAACTGATTACAATGATCTACATATAACCTCCTCCCTGGAGGATGGACAGCAGAAAAGTGGGTGAAGGGAGATGTCAGACAGTGTAAGATATGACAAAATAATAATTTATATATTATCAGGGGTTAATGAGGGAGCCGGGAGGAAGGGGGGAAATGAGCTGATACAAGGGCTCAAGTAGAAAGCAAATGTTTTGAGAATGATGATGGCAACAAATGTACAAATGTGCTTGACACAATGGATGGATGTATGGATTGTGATAAGAGTTGTATGAGCCCCCAATAAAATGATTTTTAAAATAATTGTTGATTGGAAAAATATATAATGTTCTGGCTCTGATTAAAATAATCTGTCATTCTTCATCTGAAAATAATCTCATGGCAAATAATATATTCAGAAGGAGAGTAGAGAAAGAATTCTCCCCCTGTGTGTTCTCAGAAGAACTGATGACATTTTTCTCAATTTCTGGACAGAACCACAGTATTTGCGATATTATCATATTTTTAAATGTCTAAATAAAAAACTCAGTTCAAGTTCAAGAGCAAAATTGTGTTATTATACATTTGCATTTCTTATTAGTGCCTTGTGTTCTTCCTATTCCATAAAACTTCATAAACGGAGTATTTCTTACTTTTTAAAAAATGGACTAATTCTTTTTTTTTAATGGATATTTCTTAGATGGTTGTGCTGTCACTATTGTAAATGATACTTCAGTGAACATCTTTTCTGTTGGATACATTTAAAGTGCTATTGAAAGGGTTTTGAGCTTAGGGGAAAGACAAAATATTTTACTTTAAAGATGCTTAATTGTTTCTAGGATCAAGTTCTGAGTCTCTCTCTGTCTTAAATTTTATTACATAGCTTGAAGAAAATACGAGGCAAAGTCTGGAAGCAGAGAATATCTAGCCCTCTGTTCAACACCAAACAATATACAATGGAATTAGAACGGCTATATCTACAGATGTGGGAGCATTACGCAGCCGGCAACAAACCTGACCACATGATCAAGCCTGTTGAAGTCACTGAGTCTGCCTAAATAAAAGACTGTGTGCACAGGAGATTAACCCCTATACCTGAGCCTCAACCTTTTGGGGGAAAGGGAACTAGATAACGTACTTTTACTTAACTGTACAGTGTCATGTTGCAGATGGTTGACATATAATGATAATAGAATAGCACAGCCAGACTTGCTTCCTGCATGGTAGGGAGAGACACAAGATGGGAAACTACTGCTCCATAAGGAATCTCCATAGAATTTTGCAGCAACCAGGTGGTGCACATGTCTGGGAGGTCTGATCTCCTTTGGTCTTCCATAGGATGGTTAGTGTGGAGGGGAGATACAACTTGTCCAGCCATTTTGTGATTCCGTGGATCGATTGAATCTTTTCTGGATTATTTCTTTTTCTTTATAATTTGGGTATTGGAGCTTTTAAAATGTGTTTGGTTTCAGGTATTTTTATTCATGTGAAGTGTATATTTCTCTTGAGATAGGGTTTTAAGCTAAAATGTTGCTCCTTGTTTTAGTTTCTGAACTATACAGAACAATGGGGACTTTGCTGGTGTAGTCTTTTTATAGGTTTTATAAACCACTTGAGTCTATATCAGTCATTTTAGTATCTGACCTAGTGTTTGGAGCTATTAGTGATTTGTTGGTTTAGATGATGATTCAAAAAGTTTTGTTCTGACTCATTTTCCGTTTCTTTCTCACCCTCCTTTCCCCACTTAAAATTTTTTCCTGTAACAGAGCTAACAAAAGTAATCTGATTCAAAACACCTTAGGGTATTTTTCTGAAACATACCATCTGGTGCCAAATGAAAATTCTTAGGAGTGATTATTAATGATGAAGGGCACAGTTGTGGTATATCATTGATAATAACTTAGCTTTTTTTGTGTGCCTAGTTTTGACCTATTTCATCAGTGTTTTATCTTTGCCCCTTCTATGCTGCTTCCAAAAGTGATAGCGTGTGATATGATTTTTACCCTCTTTTCCAAGGTTTTTGTTTGTTTGTTTTTTAAAAAGTGAGTCATGATCTTCCTATTTCTTTCAGCAGAAATGAAATCCCAGGTAAGTATATGTATTCAAATATTTGATCAGTAAGTCACAGGTATCTCCAATATAGAAATTAACTTTCATCAAAAAATGTTAACTTCATAGATTAAAAGCTCTGAAGGATCATCTGTGTATAAAAGTAATTATTTTTCAGACCTTCTAGGATATTATAACTGTTTTCTGGACTTGATCTTCAAGTCTGTAGGAATTCAGTCTCAATAGTAGCTAACTGCTCTGCTACTTGATTTGGAGTACAAATTATATGTTAGTCCTCCTGGAGCTTGAGTGCTTGGTATTACAAACCATAGGAATAAAATAATTGAATTTCACTAAAACGTGTTGAGGGCTTGAGGCGTAATCAAGCCAGCATATGAATATACATCTTGTCTTGCTGTACTGCTCTTATGCTATCCAATAACAGATAGTTTTTGTCTGCTATAGTGTTCTAGATTGCAGTGTCTTTTTAAAGTGCTGAGGCAGTGCACCTATTCTGTAGTTGCAGCTGATGCCTGAATGTATTTTAGCTGACAAATTATTGATCAATAAGAACTTGAAATTCTGAAAGATTCTTACTGCTGACCAAAACCTGAGCAGAGTCTCAAATGTAATTCATGACCAGAATTACATATCAGTGAACTGTGCAACTTTTAACAATATAAATCAAGAAACATCAATTTAGAGAATTTTTAATTTATTTTTTACCTGACTGAAAAATTCTTAGTTACAGGTTGCCAGCATGGTTGCAGATAAACTGATGTCTGAACTTCACCGAACTGTATAATGTGGGATAGAGTAATATACTTCCAAGGCCCTCACGGCTGTGACCTTACAGCCGTTTCACACAGCACATCATTCCTCCTCTAGGGATGAACTTTTTCCTGGCACGCACAAATTGCTGCTGTGGTTGGAGCTTTGCTTATTGTAACAGGCTTTTGGTCCAGGTAACATGTCTGTGGACGACTTAATTTTGAATAGAGATATACGTATTACTAGAAATTAATTGTTTTTTTTTCTATTATACTCTGCTTTATCAAAAACGTAAAACAAATTGTGCTACAGAAACCCAGATGTTGTCTTGCGATGTTAAAACAATAAATGAATGATTTCCCCCTTAACGTGGCTGATGTACTTTGTGTTCTGGAATGAGCTATTAGAGTAAGGTGGGTATCCAGTGATGAAACGGCTGCATTTGAGCAGCTATGAAACATAGACTAACTAGATTACATAGTAGTGATTGTTTCCGTAGGGTAGTCTCCAGGAGTATAGGGTGGTATAAATCCATGAAGTGAACAATAAAGCACGGGACACCCACCACGGCCGTTTCTACTTGTTCCTTTTTGGTGATCTCTCTGGCTTCATTTACCCTTGTAGTCTCATTTTTAATGTTAATATTTTTTTGCTGGAGTCGTGGGCGTGGAATTATTTTTGTTCCTGCTCTGTATGCTTAGCTGAACTCAGTCACAGATATGAAAGACGTAGAAAAATCAAAGCTTTAGGATCAGAACAGGTTTACCGCTGGCTTTCTCAGATTAAATGATGGAGAAGCTTTTTTTAATACTGGTTTGTGGTTGAGAATATACACAGCAAAAGATAAACCAACTCAGCAGTTTCTTACATGTACCATTCAGTGACAATGATTACATTCAAATTGTGCAATCATTCGCACCCTCCTTTTCTGAGTTGTTCCTACTCCGGTAACATGAACCAACTATCCCTGTTAGCTTTCACATTGCTGCTGTCATTTTGGCCCCATATAGATCTTAAAATAGCGTAAAGTAGGTAAAGTATTAGGGGGAAATTTTTTTCTCAGTGAAATTTCAAGTTATTTAGTTCTCAGCTTTTGTGTGTTATGTTCAAAACCTTCGTGTAGTTTAGGGTTTGTTAGATGGTGTGAGAACAAAGTGGCCAGTAGACTCGAAAGTCTCCTTGTTAAAGTTCTTACCCGCTCTCTTTATTTTGTTAGGAATCTGCCCCCATTATTTCCAATCTACTTCCGCCCTCTTCTTAATGGAGCTGCCTTATGTGCCTTCTGGACTACTTGTTTTAAGATTTGATTCCGACCCTAATATCTTCTACTTGACGTTTATAGCTCGATTATAGCTAGTGTTTGGGTTCTTGAGGTTCCCAGTTTTGTATTCTCATATTTTATAAATGTAGAAATAAAGTTGGGGAGGTTTATTTTAGAAACAGGGTTATGATAAGCCCTTTTTTATCCAGGTCCCCATCAGGAAGCACTGTTTTTATCGGCAGGCAAGTTGGTGGTTGAGATTGTGGGTTTGGGAGCCAGTGCTATTAGTTCCAGCTCTTGCCACCACTTTCTAGTCATGATCTCTTAAAATTAGTGTTTAACTATCTACTTTTAAAAGTGTTAATGAGGAATAAGTCTACATAAAGCACTTGGGACAGTGCCTACTGTGAAGTGAACTAAAATTATACCAATATCAAATGCAGGATGTTCAAGCCGTGAAGTGGGTGGGGGACTGCCAGAAAAAAACAAAAATGGCACAATCTAGAAAGCATTTACATTCCCTTTTATGTTTTTCTTGGTGTGTTAGGAAATAGTGTCTAAATACTTCAATGCAACCTCCTCCTTTCTATCTTCAAGGATGAAGTTATCCAGTATTCCCAGCAGCCATCTTTGGGTGGGGTGGGGTGGGGGTGAGGGGTTCTGTAAGCAAGAGCCCTGAGTAACTTGAGAGGCAGTTGGATTGTGGCTTTGTTCCTATCTAGGGAGTCTTCAGGAGCCCTGGTGGTGTAGTAGTTACGAGTTGGGCTGCGGTCTGCATGGTCAGCAGTTCGAAATCACCAGCAGCTCTGTGGATGAAAGACCGGGCTTTCTAATCCCTATCTAGGGGTCTAAGTGCCCCCTACCCGGTGCCCCCACATCCCGGGGAGTAGTTTGGAGGGCAGGACAAACAGATTTGGATAATTGAAGCAAAGAAGGGCCCACTTAACACGAGGTGATACCTGGGGGAGCAGCTCAAATTTTCTCGAGATCCGGCAAGTTAATTTAGATCCTTTTCTCTCACAGAAACGGGCTCAGGTTCTTGACAGCACTGTATGAAATGTCGCTTTCAGGCCAAAAAAGCCAAGCACCCTTTGAAGTGATACACAGGATTCTGGACACGCGGCAGCTAGGCGCCAAAGTTCTTTCCTTGTCTCCTGGGTTGAACCCCACCGCTAGGGGGTGCTGTGAAGGCGGGCCCACCAGTGTCTATTTCCTGCTGTGTGCAGTCCAGAAGTCCCGCCTCGCCGGGAGCCTCACACTGGGCGCTTCGGCTGCGCAGGCGCTCAGCCCCCCGGCGCGCCCGGCGTGTACTCGGAAGTGAGGGAGCTGTGAAGGAGCCGAGGGAGTGTCTCCGCGCCCGAGGAGGTAGGTGACCGGCCGGTGCCCCTGAGGTGGGTAAGGAAAGGGGGACAATCGTGACTGGGGTCTTGATACCTGAAAATCAAAACTGCCTTCCGGCATCGGCTCTGGTTGGGAGTTTTGGAATTGAGAGCCAAGAGCTTTTTGCCGGTTTTCCCTGGGAGGTTTTTAGAAGAAGGAATTCTTTGTTGCTAGAGCGAGGATGAGGAGAGGGCAGCGGAGATTGCGGTGGGGTGTGAGGGAGTGGAGGAGTGGGGTGGGGGTGGGGTGGGATCTGAAGCCTGTGGAAGAAGACTAGCTGGGCCGAGAGTTTGAGGAGGTGTGTGTGTGAGGGGGCATCAAGGCGTGCTTAAGACTGGCTGAGGAATGAAAGTGGACTTGGGGGCCAGGGCTGCGGTGTGGGTGTGGGTGTGGGTGTGGGTCGTGAGGGAGGGCGCGTGAGAAAATGGGAGGTCACAACCCGTGAGACTGTCTGAGAGGAACGTGGGAGAAGGCGGTGCGCTGGAGACAATTGGGGGATGGAAGTATTGGGCGCGTGAGCCTTTGGAGGGCCTTGAGATGTGGGGAGATGGGAGCAGGGTGGAAGAGTGGGGTTTGAAAATGTGAGGGAGTCGAGGGTGGGTGCGTGGTGGGGGGGGGGTGTACAAACCTGATTAGCAGGGAATGGGGGTGGACAATTGGTACGAGCAGGGAGAAAGGAGCTAGAAGCCTGGTTGGTATAGGGCTGGTTCCGGGCTGGGAGGCGGTAGCAGGGAAGTGGAGGCTTGGGGCACGTGATGGGTTAGAGGAGCTATGGGGGATATTTGAAGCCTGACTGGTGAAGACCACTGGCTGGAGGCAGGAGGCAGGAGGCTAGGGGCAGGAGCCAAGGACAAAATGTGAGTGGGAAAGTGTGGTGGAAGACCATTGGCAAGAAGGGGAGGTGGAGAGGAGAGAGGATTGGACTCAGGCCTGCGCAGTGGAAGACATGCTTGGGTAAATGGGCGGGGGTGGGGGGGTTGGCGGGGTGTTGGAGGTAGAATTCCATTTGGGAGTGGGAGAGTAGTGGTTAATGCATATTAAAGCCTTATGAGAGGGCTAATAAATACATGGTTGTACATAACTCATTATTTGGTGGTTTAGTTGAGGTGATGTAATATCAGGGCATGCTGTGTGCTTTGGGCTTTGTGATCCGCAAAGAACCTTAAAGCACTTTATGGTGGATATTGTGTTATCTCTAGTTTTCTCTATCCAGGAAAATACTGCAACAAAAGTTTATATGATTGTCATTTCACAGAGCAAAGTTTAGGCTTTAAGTTAGCACAAAGAAGTTGAGTGCTCAATGATAAATGCAAAATGTGAAAATGTTTCATTGAATACTTCTAGGTTCTAATTTTCCTAAGAAAGTATAACTTTGTTTTGACTTACAGACACAGAAATGTCCCAAGAAGAGGCTAATATATCTGGTTCCCAGTATGATGAGTGGTAAGATGTGAGAACGTTCTGAAGAAGTTCTTGTTTTTGTTGAACTTGAAACGTATATGAGGTGAAGTCAAAAATTATTGCTACAAAGCCTTCGAACCCTGTATTATTATAAGTTGGACTGCCATCCATATGGTTGGCAGTGTGACACTACCAGCAGCTCTATGGGAGAAAGACTGGGCTTTTTACTCCTGTAAACTCACAAGAGGGTGCTATGAGTCAGTACTGACTTGATGGCAGAGAGTTTTTTAATTTTGAGTGTGCATAGGAGCCTGGGTGGCGGAGTGGCTACACATTTGGCTAACTGCAATATCAGCAGTTTTGAACAAGCAGCCACTCTCTGGGAGAAAGGCAAAGCTTTCCACTCTTGTAAAGAAGTCCAGTCTCTGCAACTCACGGGGCAGTTATACCCTGTAGGGTATCCACTCGATGGCAGTGGGTTTTGAGTTTATCATATTTCTTTTAATACTTCTCTTTTCTGGAATACTGCTCTCTTGTTTTCCTTCCCAGACAAGTATGTAAGTATAATATAGGAAAATTTTACGCCATAGAACAGAATAGTCTGGAATAGACTCAAATATGAAATTTTAGTTTATGATAAAGCCATTTCAAATCAATAAAATGATGGCTTACTCAACATAATTTGAGAATAATTGGCAGGCTATAGGGGGAAAAGTTCTTACCACTCCTTATATCAAAATAAATTATACATAGATCGAATATTCAAATAGAACGAAACCACCAGAAATACTAGAAGAAAGCCTAGAGATATTTTCTAGTAATTTTAGAGTAGGGAAGGTCTTTCTAAGTTTGATATCAAATTTAAAAGCATAGAAATGATACAGTGGGAAAAACATCCCCCTTTTACATTATAGAGAATTCGTTTCTTACTCCACAAAGAACTTCCACAAATTAAAAATCGGGAATAAGCCTACAGAAAATGAGCAAAGGACATTAAAAGATAGTTCAGAGGGAAAGTGAGTCCTGGTAGCACAGTGGTTAAACACTCGATTGTTGAGAGTTCAGAGGTTCAAACCCACCAGCTCACTTCACAGGAAAAAGCTATGGCAGTCTGTTTTTATAAAGATTTATAGCCTTGGAAACCCTAAAGGACTATGAGTGAAAGTGGACCTGAAGTCCATAGGTTCCCAGTACACAACCATTGTACAAGGGTGTGGTTTGCAGCATTGTTTGTAATAACAAACACTTAGAAGGACCTTAAATGTCCTAAGGAGCTGGCACCACTGCCATTGAGTTGATTCTGACACATATCGACCCTATTTATATAGGGTTTTCAAGACTACATTTTTATAGGACCAGTAACCTCATTTTTTCCTGAGGTTCTAAGAGGCTGATTTAATAAATTATAGTGCATCTTAAAAAATGTGAGAGCTATGTGTACTGATTATGGGAAAACTAAGATACATGAGGGTGCTTGAAAGGTTTTTCAGAAAATTTTATGGCCTTTTCCATTTTTCCACAAACTTTTAAAAGCCCCTTCATATAAAGTAAAAGAAAGTATAAATTACAGAGCAATCTATATGGTCTAGTAGTATTTCCTTGAAAAAGTGTGTACACTTGGCTTGTGCTGGTACTGCTTATGCTTAAAACTTTCTAGAAGAATGTGGTACATTATCTCTGAGGAGTGGGATTGCTGGAGGAACAGAGACAAGATGTTCTTATTCCTCACTCCCTTTTTCAGTTGTTTTTTGCTTGTTTGTTTATTTTCCTAGGCACAAAAGCTATCTGGTAAATGTTTCATTATAATCTTTAAAATTTGAGGAGGATGGATTAAGAACAGAATGCAGCAAACTTTGGAAAATATACATCTTAACAAATAATAAAAATTAGTGCTAATTTAAGGATTATTTACCTATTATATACCAAATTTAAGATATTTAATCCACTGTTGCTGACATGGTAAACTAATTTAGCCCTTGAAAACAATTATGCAAATGTACCAAATGCTTTGAAGGATCCTTGGTGACACAAATGTTAAACACGCAGCTGCTGACTGAAGGCTTCATGTTCTCCAATAAAGGTTACAGCCTAGAGAAACCTATGAGGCAATTCTACTCTGTCACATGGAATCACTATTGAATTGAAAATTGACTTGACGACACCAGAATCGATTCTGGCTCATAGTGACCCTATAAGCCAGGATAGAACTGCCCCTGTGGGTTTCTGAGACTGTAAATCTACAGGAGTAAAAAGCTTTGTCTTTCTGCCTGGGAGCAGCTGTTGCTTTCAAACTACACCAAGAGCTATAAAATTGGTCATGTTTTTGATGGAGTAATTTTAGGAATCAGTCCTAAGAAAATTCAATCTATGAAAAGAATTAAGCATACAAAGGTATTTCTTCCAGCACTCAACTAAAATATTAATATGTGTGTTCAAAATGTAAATGGATGGACACGTTGGCTGAAACAGTGGCCTGAATCATAGGAGCACTTGTGAGGATGGTGCAAGACCAGGCATGGTTTCCTTCTGTTGTGCATAAGGTCGCTAAGGGTCAGAACTTGATGGCACCTAAAAACAACAATTGCCATGAGGTAATCTTTAACTTTTAAATCAAAAACATCTCCTGAAGTTACTCTTCAACCGAACAGTGCTCTTTTAAGAACTGCCTATCAAGGGCTCAATAGAAAGTAAATGTCTAGAAAAGCAATGGCCACATATGTACAAATATGCTTGATACAACTGATGTATGGATTGATATAAGGGTTGTAAGAGCCCCCAATAAAATGATTTATTTTTCAGAATCCAGTTACGTAGTTTTTAAAATAAAGGTTACCCATTGTTTAGAGACAAATCTACACAAGAGTTACAA
Source organism: Echinops telfairi (assembly GCF_000313985.2). NCBI lineage: Eukaryota > Metazoa > Chordata > Mammalia > Afrosoricida > Tenrecidae > Echinops > Echinops telfairi. The sequence continues at coordinate 112,831 of NW_022111315.1, read as the reverse complement.
AAAATCGTTGCAAAAATCGTTGCCCAGGCATAAGCATACACAGGTTTGTGAATTATACACCTATGGGTACAAGTGTGCTTGCAAAAAAGGTCATTGGAAATATATACAAGAAAAAAAAGGAAATATATGCAAGAGTCTGGAAATGTACACAGGCTGTAGTGTTACAATTCTATAGTCAAACAAGGAGAATCGACAGTGAATTACATTGACTTACAAGTAGACAATGCAAAATACAATCATCGTTTGTACAAAAAGGAAGGGCAATTCACACTTTACAAGGTGAGGCCTCTGATTGTGAGGATAGCGAGGGCAGGGCTGAACCTTTGCACATCCTTCTGACTCACAAAATAAGCAAAACATTACTTCTTTAGTTTTAAAAAAACAAATGTGAACTGAATAATCTTGAATAACATTTTTATAGGATCTCACTACTGTATGAGGAGATGACAGATAAAATCAAACTAAGTTTAAAAAACAATTCATTTTATACATTAACTAGGCTGTATAAAGAACATTTATTCCTTCAAAAGAAAAAAATTACTCTGGTTGAAATTACAATTTACTAAAACGATCTTTTAAAAATAATAAGAACTGTATGTAGGATCAAATTGACAATACAATTCTGAAAGTTGGGTAGGAACCTTATGGGGTAGTGAATTTATGTTAATGAGGGAGAAACAAAAAGAAGAAAAGGGGAAACAAAGGAGTGTGAAAATTGTACAGCTCAAAGAATATAATCAATATCACTACATTATATGTAAAAAGTTGTGCAAAAAGGAAAATTGTAGCTCTCTATGGTCCCTATTCACTTGCCTCTGAGTAGGGAGTGCCCAGAGCTGATGATGGGCACGAGAGGTGAGTGACCACTTTGCTTTATTAGTCCCTTGTGAATTTGGTTAATAGGGGTCACACCTTTTCGATTTGATGAATCGATAAGCCTGAGCTCCTGGACTTTTCGTTGGAGATTTGTCCTTCAGGCTAGTCAACAACTTGCCAGTCTCTGTACCTACTTAGCTGCCAGTTAGAGCTTTCCCATGATCTAGGCACTGTATATATTTTCATTAAGGCAGATAGGATTGTTAGTTTTTTGTTTTGTTTTCTAATATTTATATCATACTTTTGGCAGGCTCTTTCTCAGATCTTCACATAGATAAGTATATAATCACTGCCATTGAGTTAATTTTGACTTATAGTGACCTTATATCTATAGATCCCTGGTGTTGTAGTGGTTACAGGTTGGGCTACGATCTGCATGGTTGACGGTTCCATGACTGAAAGACTGGGCTTTCTACTTCAGTATACAGTTATAGTCTTGGAAACCCACAGGTTTCCTGCTACCTGTGCTACCCTGTCCTATATGGTCATCATGAATTAAAATCGACTCGATAGCTGTGAGTTTGGGTTGATTTTGTACTGAAGAATATGATATGGATGCATATCCTCTGAGTTAGAGCAATATAAACATGTCAACAGGCAATTTTAGTATTGTAGAGTAAGTGTTATGATGAAGAGAAGCTCGTGGCCCTATAGGAGTACCCAGAAGAGAAAGACATGAACTCGTTTGGTTTTCACATTACCCTATCAGATCCATGGTCCTTTATCACTGCGACCTCCAGATCTTGTTATAGAAATCTAGGTAAGGTTTACATCCTTTGGTCTAGCTGGATTTGTAAGGTAGAATTGGGGTCATGATAATGGGGAGGAGGAAGCATTAAAGAACCACAGGAAACTAGTTCTTAAATGCTTCCTGCCCCCCACTATCATGACCCCACTTCTACCTTACATATCCTGCTAACTACATTCTTATGGCTACAAGTGTCATAGATTCGGTGATCTGTGTTAGATAGAATCAACAGGTGTTGCTGATGGATTGGATGTGGGAGATGAGGGAATGAGAAATCAAGGGTGACTGTTAATATTATTTTTTACAAATTTTATTGGAACATAATCTGCATACACAATTCAGTAGTTCACTCAATCAACTATCCTGACCACAATCACCTTTACAACATTTTCTTCTTCTTTTTAAATGGTTTTATTAGGGGCTCATACGACTCTTATCACAATCCATACATAGATCAATTATGTAAAGCACATTTGTACATTCATTGCCCTCGTCATTCTCAAAACATTTGCTCTCCACTTAAGCCCCCGGCATCAGGTCCTCATTTTATTATCCCTCCCTCCTCGCTCTCCCCTCCGTCATGAGCCCTTGATCATTTAGAAATTGTTTATTTTGTCATATCCTGCCCTGTCCGACGTCTCCCTTCACCCACTTTTCTGTTGTCCGTCCCCCAGGATTTTCTTCTTTCTTAAATGCCTTGTTATTAGTTCCCCATCTTCCCTCAGTCTCCCCCACCACACAACTGCCACCATTTTGGTTTGTGTGCCTGGCTGGTGCCATTCACTGGTCAGCCTGGGAGAGCATCAAGATTGAGGCAACTCAGCTCGTTGTTGCCCATGTCATCCTTGAAACACTTAGTAAATATTTAAGCTTTCAAGTAGCTAGTCAGCGTTTAATGCAAAGTACAAGGCCAGAATTATAAACTTGGTGGACATGGGATCTAGGGATAGTGGAATAAATAAATGATCCAGAGGAGACAGTGGTGCAGCACAAAGTGGAAAACTAGGAATAAACTTTTGGGGGAAGGCCAGAGGGGATGAGATCTAAAGTACAAGGCAGGAGCTGACTAGATTGTAAGTAGAACTCTGTGCCTGCTTTTGAAGATAGAGAAGAGCAGAGAGTTGGATATTGTTGCAAATAGGCTGGTGGATTTGTTGGTGGGAGGATGCGTGACTTGCTGCCTGATTGCTTCTGTTTTCCCAGTGAGGCAAGGGGAGGGCCGGGCACGGAGAAAGGAGCTTATGTTAGTTGGAAGAGTGAAGGATTAAAAAAAAAATCAAACCTACTGGCGTTAAGTTCACCATGATTTCTGATTCATAGTGAACCTGTCGGACAGGGCTTCTAATGATATACATTTTCTTTATCTAGTCAATAGCTTGATAGGCATATAATTCACATATAAAATTCAATGGTTTAGTCACATAAAGAAGACTTGTACAGTCACCACCCCGATCAGTTTTAGAATGCTTTCTTTATTCTTGCATTCATCATTATTAGGATGTAAATCTTTTATTATCTTATTTTATTTTAAAATCATTTTATTGGGGGTTCATCCATATATACATTAGGATGTAAATCTTTATGGAGGCAAATTGTCACATCTTTGTCCTGTATAGTGGCAGGTGGGTTCAAACCACCGCCCTTTGAGTTAGAAGCGCAGTGAAGGTGTTTAACCACTGTACCACCAGGGCTCTTAGAGCAGTCCTACAGAAATAGGTGCAACTTACATGTAAGGGGTGAGGGACTAGTTTTCATTGATCCCCAAAACCTAAATTAGTACTCTGATGCCCACTTACTATCTTTTCTAGCCTAAGAGTCTTCATTTTATTTAATTCTATGCTGGCCCAGGGTTATGAGTTCAGCTGCTAACTGCAAGATGAGCAGTTTGAGCCTACCACCTGCTCTGAGGGAAAAAGATGAGGCTTTCTGCTCCAGAAAGATGTACAGCCTCAGCAACCCACAGGATTAGTTCTATTTTGTCCTACTGGATTGCTTTGAGCCACAATTGACTTGCTGGCAGCTAGTTCTGTGTACCCCAGAGATAGCCTTGGTTGTATGCAAAATATTGTCAGCTCTCCTATTGCGTACTAAGTGAAGTAACCTCACTGACAGGGTATTCTTTCAGTTTCCGTGATTGTGCCACACTTGCTTGATTAGGATTCTGTTGTGAAGTCATTCGTCATCACAATCACTTTTAGAACATTCTCATAGCTTCCAAAAGAAACTCTGTTACTATTTGACTGTTACTATCCACAACCAACCTTCTACTCCTCCCCAACCAGCATCAAGGTTGTAGCTTTGAAATGACCCTTTCTGTGCTCCCCACTGAAATATCAATATATGACAACTAATTTAGCAATCCTAACAGATTAGGCCTTCTTCAAGTAGCCCTAAGAGCTGATCTTGCCTTTATATACCCTTTGGATTTTAACAGCAATCTCTTTAAAGTTCTTTCTTCTATTGGACTCTCTCACTGTTTACTTTTATATTGTTAAATAGAAAAGAATCACAATACCTGACTAATTTGCAGTGAAAAGTTGTTATACAAAAAAATTAAGCACTTGACAAAAAACAGACTTCTCACTGAAAATACTCCTGTAACATTCTTCTATCTGTGATTCAGCAAAAAGGACTGAGTGGTATGTTGCTTCTAATATTTCTGCACCTTCTTTATTGTGTTTTAATTTTTTTTTATTGTGTTTTAATTTCATTAAACATTTTTCCATTTCAAAAATGAGATGTTCTTTTAATTTATTTGAGATTTTTGACATTTAGTTGCTTATGATGTTGAGTCTACCTTTTTAAAAAATATTTTTACAGTTGCAGTCTTAGTCCTGGCTCAAGCAAGAGTGACGAATTTGAGGCTTGTAAGTAGAATCTACTTAAAAGCAGTACTTTATATTTTAAAATGTAATTTAACCATGTCTTTGTAGAGCTAATTGGACTGTGATTCAGAACATTTAACATAAAGTGGTTCTAAGTTTGTCTCCTCTAAGGGAGCTCTCTAGGCTGGTGAAAAGAAGTTTATTTCCTTACTGATAGGAGTAGAAGTTCTCTGTGCTTCTTTTCCAGTTTATTCTTTTATCTTCTTGATTTGGTTGTCTTAACTTTTATTTATTTTCTATCTTCTGTGGTGGGAGGGGGAGCATATAAGATTTCAAGTTAAATTTTAATAAGCTCCTTTTTAGGGAGTTAAAAATATAAAAAACCAGATTTTACCATATGTCTAATCCCTTATTTCTGTAATTTAGTTGTGGCCAGAAGGAGAATGAAAAAGAAGAGACTTCGCAGGTGAGTAGGAAGATTATTTAAATGACTTTTTTTGCTGGTGGGAAAATTCCATTTCTCCATGAAAAATTTTTTAAACAATTAAGGTGGGGATTTACATTTCAGGTCATCAACTTTTTATTTAAAATTTTAAGATACTTATCAAGCACCCCAATAACATCCCCTGTACTCCCCTACCACCTTTGATTTCTCTTTTCCCTCCTGAGGGTTACTATCGTCACCTTCACTCGTTATTAACACTTGTCAACCCTCTCTCCTATTGCAGCCTCTTCCTTCTTTTGTCCTCCCCTTTGGTAACCATCAGTTTGTTTCTTTTTGTTTGAAAACCTTTTTTTAAAAAAAAATTTTTTTTCAACGATTTATTGAATGGGCATATTTCAACTTTTAATCCATTCACTTTTATGTGTGTAATCTTGTCCTTTTTTTTTAGTTGCTATCCTATTATTTAATTTTTTTAAAACATTTTATTAGGGGCTCATACAACTGTTATCGTAATCCATACACACATCAATCGTGTAAAGCGCATTTGTACATCATTCTCAAAATGTTTGAAAACCTTTGTCTTGATTTTGTTTTAGTTTAACAGTTTTATTGGCACTTTTCCCACATACTATACAATTCACGAGTTCAATCATATCAAGAAAAGTTGTGCAATCTTAGCCACAATCAATTTTAGAACATTTTCTTCTTCCTTGTACTCATTGGCATTCGTGTAATTACTTTTTTAAATTGTGGCAAAAATATACACAACACACATTCTCCAATTCAATAACTTCCACATGTATAATTCAGTGCCATTGATTACACTCTTCGTGTTGTACAACCATTATTGATATCCTTTTCCACCACCATTAACATAAACTCAATGCCCCCTAAGCAAAAACTTCTTTTACCCATGGGAACCGTAGGTCAACCAAATGTTCTTCTCCTTTAAAAAAAAAGCAATTATCTTTATATACTATTCATATATCATATACATATCAATCATCACTTTTTAAAAGAGTTGTATTATTAAAAAGAGTTGTATGTAGTTTTCTATAGATTTTAGAGATTAGTCCCTTGTTCAATGTGTCGTAGCCAAATATATTTCCCCAGTCTGTAGGTTCTCTTACTACTCTTTTCTAATAGTTGAAGATGTTAGTTTGAGGTTTTGAAATTAATTTTTCTTTTTTGATGTGTGTGTTTTGGTATAAATTCTGTGGACACTCTTCTTGTTGTGTTTGCATTGTCATTTGACTCAAGGAAATATTTTTCTTCTATTACCTAGTAGTTTTTAAGCAGATGCTATTCAGTTTTCATTTATTTCCTTGACCTTCTTGTTGATTTCTGATTTTATAGCATTGTGATCTAAAAAGATGCTATGTAGTATTTTGATGTTTTAAAATATATTGAGTTTTGCCCCAAATTTCATAGCCGCATACTGTACTCTTAAATCGGCCATCACAAAAAACAAGGTTTGAGCGAAACTGCTTTTATGAAAAAATTCATTGTGACCAGAGAGGACCTTCTTAGGTGATTCCACTGGGTGCACTAACACAGAGCAAGTTGCTCAATCCTTGCTTAGCAAGAAAATTGCATATTATGAAAGCTCTGCCCAGCGGAGCTTTTTCCCATTTTTTATTGGGTACCCCCTCATATAAAAATATGTGTATTTGTTTATGTATGTATGTATATCTGAATGCAACAAGGAAGCAGATGGACTTTGGGCTTCTACTTAAATATCACCTCAGTACAACAATGGTTTGTTCTAATAGTGTGGCATTGTATGACACTCACATTCCTGCCACGGTCGCTGAAGACAAATGGGTGCATAAGCGAATGTGGTGAAGAAAGCTGATGGTGCCCAGCTACTAAAAGATATAGTATCTGGAGTCTTCAAGGCTTGTAGAAACAAATGACCATCTAGCAGGGAAGCAACAAAGCCCACATGGAAGAAGCACACCAGCCTGTGTGATCATTAGGTGTCTACAGAAAGAGGTATCAGAAGTTCAAAAACAAGCAATCAAATCAATGTGAAGGGGTGTGGATATAGTGGAGAACCAACATCCACCTGTGAGATAATTGGACAGTCCCTTTCAGAAGGGCCACACAGAAGGGATAATAAATCCAGGGTGTGGTATGACCCTGATGAACCACATAATTATCTTCTAGTTCTTTAATATTTCCTCCCCTTGCTATTATGGTTTTTATTTGTTTTACCTCATGAATCATGTTAGATTTGCGTATGTTCATTTGTATATTTAAGATCATTCAATACATGAAAGCCAAGATAACCCTTCAGAAACAGTAACAAGAGTAATGGTTCCCTGAGAGTATGCAAAGAGAGGGGTAAAGGGAGTGGAGGTGGGAAGCTGATAGGATTGTATGAAGCCCACTCAATGGGATCAAACAACAGAATTGTATGTGAATGGATATGCTGGATTGTGTAAGATATGGCACACACACAAAAACCTATTATACAGGGGGAAAAAAAGAAGGGTTCCTGGGGGTTATGTATGGTGGGGGAGGGAGGGGTAAAGGGGAATTGATATCCAGGAGGAAAAAAAATGTTTTGAAAATGATTGTGGTAACAATTGTACAATACCTCTTGATGTGATTGAATTATGGAATGTAAGACTAAAGTCTTACAGACAGTAATCTATTAGAGTTCCGAGACTATTGACATCCCTGGTCTGTGGTCACAGGGAATTCACTGGAGGCTTAATCCATGTGCATTTCCACTTCACTTTTTTTTTAACTGAAACAACTTTAAAATGGGTCAAAGGGGAGATCAAATGATAAAATATTACCTTTTAACTACATTTGCCATAATTGACTTTGTAGTATTTTCTGATAGGAAGGCTATTCACATCCCTCAACTATGATCAGAAGGGATTCTCTGGAGGCTTAATCCACGTGGGCACTCTGCAAATGGGTTTTGGGATTCCACTGTCCTCCATAGGCCTTATCCAGATGGCATCATTCAGGCATCATTCCCTCCTTGGAATTTAGATTTTATTATTTACAATCCTTGCATCACCCAGGCTGTGTGCTTCTATGTGGATTTAGCTGACACCTTACTTCGATGGCTGCTTGTTTGAAGACAAAGATTTAAGGCCCCAGATACTATTCTTACTGGTACCATCTAGTCTTAGCCACACTTAGCTATCGCACCCATATCTTCAGTGATCTCATCATGAGAGTGAGCATCAAGCAGGGGCGTATCATAATAACGAATTGTTCTTAGATTGAGGATAGGATTAAGTGTGAGGCCCAAATCCACTCTATGGTTTATTTATGTCCTAGTTCACCCTAAGGAGATCATTGTCGTTTTATGTTATAGAGCATTATCAATCATCTCCCTGGGGCATAAGGTAATTATATTAATAATTTAGCCAATTGTATAGAATTTAAAATACTGTTTTGGCTTGAGGTGGTATTATTAATATTCAAAATATTGCCACCATTAGATTTGATATTAGTGAGAAGCAAAGCTTTGGGGTGATCTTTGGTTGATACTTAAAAAAAATACTTTTATTGGGGGCTCTTACATCTCTTATCATAATCCATACATTCATCCAGTGTGTCAAGCACCTTTGCACATGTGCCGCCATTATCATTTCAAAGCATTCTCTTCTCACTTGAGCCCCTGATATCAGCTTCCC
>NW_022111315.1:96901-100674 GCF_000313985.2 Echinops telfairi | reverse complement strand
CCTGCTTTAGAGCATGTTAGTTTGAGGACTGAGCTGCACTTGATCTAAGCCATGGTATTTTCAGTTGCCTCATATGCATGTGAAAGTTAGACATTGAGTAAAGAAGACCAAAGAAGAATGGATGCATTTGAATTGTGGTTCTGGCTAAGAATATTGAGAGTACCATGGACTGATAAAAAGACAAACCAATCTGTCTTGGAAGATGTATGGCCAGAGTGCTCCTTAGAAGTAAGAATGGCAAGACTTTGTCTTACATACTTTGGAGATGCTGTCAGGAGAGAATAGTCTTTGGAGAAGGACATCATTCTTAGTAAAGTAGAGGGGCAGCAAAAAATAGGAAGGATCCTCAAGGAGGTAGATTGCTCCAGTGGTTGCAACAATAGGGACAATGATGAGCATGGTGCAGGACCTGGAGCAGTGTGTCATTCTGTTGCGCCTCGGGTGTCTATGGGTTGGGACTGACTTCATGGCACCTAACAACAATAGCAATTATCCTGACCTTTTGATATCATTTTCAGAACAATTTGCTGGGTACCATCTAGTTTGTTAGGTTTCAGAATTTTAGAGACTGATGTTTATGTGGTCCATATGTCCATTGGACTAGTTGTTTCCTTGTCTTTTTAATTTTCATCTTTTCTTTTCTCTGAATATGGAGAGACCAATAGTTGCACCTTAGATGGCTGCTCATGAGCTTTCAAGACCCTGATTGCTCTCTCCAAGTATGATGTAGAACATTGCCTTTGTGAACTATGTTATGCCTTGGTGTTCCCTGCAACTATGACCCTGATCCCCTAGGCCCAGTGACTCATTCCCTCAAGGAGTTTGATTCTATCTAATAAGTATTTCTAATTTTGCCTGTTGTATACCGCATTCCCGGATATATTTGCACTCAATGTAAACATACACATACAGATAACCTATATATTTGTGGGTGTACTCCTTTTCTCCCTCTCCTACCTGTTCAGCCTGTGTGTCTAAGTATCTACTCATAAATATAATATTTGCTTGTTATTGCCTTCAACTCTTTTTTGAAAGCAGTTTTATTAGCACTTCATCTACATGTCATACAATTCAATAATTTAGTCATGAAGAGTTGTATAATTATCACCACATTCAATTCTAGAACATATTCTTCCTTGTACTCACTGTTATTTATGTAATTATTTTTTTCTAATTGTGGCAATAATATAGACAAAGCATTCTCCAATTCCACAACTTCTACATGTATAATTCAGTGACATTGATTATACTCTTCATGTTGTATAACCATTGTTGATATCCTTTTCCAAATTATTCTACCATCATTAACATAAACTCAATTCCCCCTAAGCAACAACTCTTTCCCCTTTACCCGTGGTAACCATTGATCAAGTTTGGCTTATTATTATTTTTAGTGGTTTTCTTGATAAAATATTCACATGTACACTTCCATGGTTAAATCACTTTTAAAAAGAGTTGTGTGTACATCATCACAATCAGTTCTAGTGCTCCCACATTCATTGTTTACCCCGCAAGTCCCCTCCCCTCGACCCCCTCCATATCCCCGATAAACTATTACATATTGTCTCAATACATCCACTTCTTTGTGCTTCACAAACTGAGAAACCCAACAGAAACACTAAGAAACTAAAACAAAATGACAAGAAGAAAATCATAACAATAATAAAAAGATAAATATATGAATGAAGCATCATAAAGAAAAGACCACCATCAATATTTAAAAGGTCAGAGAAGCCTTCAACTCTTGTAAACTTCCCAGTGTCTTCCACTACTTCGATCATTGCCCCTAACCTCCCTCTTAATGAGTTTTGCCTTCCCTTTCACCCAAGTCAACAGTGGTCTGCCCTCCAGCTTGTGACTCCCTCCCTCTCTTCCCATCCCAGCCCTGATAACCGTTAAAGAAAGAATGTTTCTTTTAGTGTGAAAACTTTTAAAAAACTTTTTATAATATCTCATGTAATATTTGTTTTTTGTGACTGACTAATTTCACTCAACATACTGTCTTCTAGATTCATCCATGTTATCAGGTGTTTCACAGATTCATCATCATTCTTTAACATCCAATATTCCATTGCATGTGTGCATGTACTGAAGTTTATTTACCCATTCTTTCATGGGTGACCATTTAGGTTGTTTCTGTTTTTTTGCTATTGTGAATCGTGCTGCAATGAACATGGATGTAACCATTTTTTTTTTTGGATGTAACCATTTTAACAGCTATCATTTCCCTAGAGAGATTTGCCAAGTAGAGACATTGATAGGTCATACAGTATTTCTATTCCCAACTTTTAGAGGCAGCACTATACTGCTTTCTACAATGGTTATACCATTTTACAGTGCCTCTGATAAAGTCTTTTGATGAGCAAAAGTTTTTCATGTTTATGAGGTGCCACTTATTCATTTTGTCTCTTGCTCTTTGTGCGTTTGCTATTCTACTGGATAATTGATTCTTTTTTTTTTTTTTTTATAATTGATTCTTGAAAGATTGGCTTAACAGCTTTTCCCTGTCAATGCCCCTATGTATTTATTGCAGTTCTTTTACACTGTTTGGAAAATACAGAAAGGTAATGAATTCCAACCCTGATAGACTGCTGAGAATGCGTGTTCCACGGGAGACTTTATCATCAACACCCTAGCTGGTCTTCAGCCAGAGTAGTCTGTCATTTAAATAGTAGTTGTATTACCTTTAAGTTGTAGAGTTTTGCTGAGGAGAAAACCTCCTGCTCTAAGACGGTTTTATCTTTCTTCAACCTTCCTTCTCAGACAATTGGATCTCAGAATTGGTCAAGAAAAATGACAATGAGCTAGACATTTCCCTCATCTATTTCCTCCTGACCCTAAACTATTGGGATGTAGACACTCTCTGACAGGGCTCATCACACTCTCAGGACTTGACAGACACCTCCTTCTGAAAGCATGCAGATGAAAGGATGTCCTGGAAAGATTTGCTAGAATATTGGAAACGATAGAAAAGTCAATAATGATGATAAGATTCAATAGTTCCAAAGAAGGGAAACAGAGTGGTGACTGAAGAAAACAAACAAACAAAATGAATAATTTATCAGGTTCATTGTTGGAAAGGTAGAAAATGCCATGGAAAGAACAATGTTTCATCCATAGTTCTCATTTTTTCACTCTTAATTTATTCAGTGGCATGGTGATAACTTCTGAATCCGAAGATGAAGACTACCATGAGGACAAGAAAACGAAGTTGTGTGAAACAAGTAGCAACGGCAAGTAACATTACCATCTCGTAGAGAAATAGCTGAGTTTTAACATCTCATCATACACAGTTGTTTCAGCCTGTGAGACACTTTTTATTCTGGATCACTTAGTAGTGAATGTCACCATTTCTTTTTCCATATTGTCAGAGGTAGATATGTCTGGCTTCACTACACTTCCTGGGAAATGTCCTGTTCTTGATGTTGTATATCTCATTTATCCCCTTCAGTAAACTTCTTAGCTGTCTAGAACTACATCAAGAAAGCAGAAGGAGGAGATAGTAAAAGCTGAGCTGAAAAGTATGGAGGCTGTTCTGAAATGCTCTGTTCTACTCTTTTCTCCCTCTTTAGGTGTGGAAATGGGAAAGAGGAGTAATGAGCATTGTATTAGTCTAGGTACTTTAGAGAAATAAATACACAGAAACTCAAAGAGTTTTATGTAAAGAAAGTGTGCATCAAGAAAACATCCCAACCTGGTGCTGCCCAAGCCCACAAGTCCAACATTAACCCATACCCAACACCAGTCCACAAAGTCCTCCACCTCACAAAACA
>NW_022111315.1:92668-94639 GCF_000313985.2 Echinops telfairi | reverse complement strand
GGATGCATGTATGGATTGTGATAAGAGCTGTAACAGCCCCCAATAAAATGATTTTCTTAGAAAAAGAATGGGGTGGGAGTAATATCTGACCTCCTCTAACTTCACAAGGGAGGGAGGGATCACCATCAGCCCAAGGTTGATTCCTGAGGCTGAGGTCAGACATGCCTCTATCCTCAAGCCTTCTTATCAATTCTGACACCAACTATCCCTCTGACAGCACTCGCACTTCTCTGCTGGCTTTAATAATTCATTGCAATGGCCACCCAGAACTCAGACAATAGTCCAAATTATCTGGTTTAGTAGAGAAGTTAACAGGTTACATATGGGATCAGAAATGTTAAAAAAAGTTCTTTGGTCAGGACAGCCTCTTCTCAGCTTTGCCTGTAGGGCAGGCTTCTCTCTGGTCCTCAGTCTCTCAGCCATATGGCTTCTTGAACTCTTCTATGTTTGGGCAATGTTACAGAGATCTTTTAGCACTGCTGATACATGCCCAAAGGGCATACCACACTGACATAAGCCTCAGTCATAAGGCACTTGGCTCTAACTCTGTGGGTGAGCAAACCCAGCTCCCCAATTAAGCTCCTGGAAGAATCTCACTCCCCAAGCAAACGTCCTGCCTGAAGGCATCACTCTGCTTGCTCCAGAAATCCACTGCTGTTTCTTGTTTCTGCTGTTATTGCCACGTCTCTACCACTTCTCTGCTGCTGCTTTATTGTTACAACTTTCTCTTCCTGGGTTGAGGAAGTTCAATATGGAGGCTTCTTGGAGTCCAGAGGACATGTTCCATTCCTGGGTCCTCTTTCTTTTTAAAAAAACTCTTTATTGCAACATAGGTGAAGGTTTATAGAGCAGATCATGGCTTTACATTCAACAATTCAGACACATCCTGATTCAGCTCGTCGACTTAGGTCTTTCTTGATGGTACTGAGGGCCCTTCTTGCTTCTGTGTTGACTCATTTTAAACCCATCAGGGCGACAAAATTGACCAATCCTCCCATTAGATTTCCAGGTTCTTCCAATCATAATTAACCCCGTTAACAATCATTCATGACTGATTATCCTATCAGTATCTTCCCTTAACTTCTCTTACTCAGACTCATCAGGAAAAGGGGAAATACACTTAATATACTTGGGGGTGGGAGTTATACACTATAACTATCGAGGGCTATATCAAGTAATTCACTATACTACAGAGGTCCAGAGATTTACTTACAGTTCAGAACTTAGTTGGTGTGGATGACAGAAAGATTAGGAACTTCTTAAGCATTAGAGATGGTATTTTATTTATTTGCTCAGTATCAGATGTTGGGTAGAGGAACCCTGGTAATGTAGTGGTTATGTGTTGGGCTGCAGTCTGCTTGGTTGGCAGTTTGAAACCACCAGCAGCTCTGTGGCAGAAAGACTGGGCTTTCTATTTCCATACATAGTTACAGTCTCAGAAATCCACATGGGGGCGCTATGAGTCAGCATTGACTTGATGGCAGTGAGTTGATTTTTTTTGAGATATAGGGCATAATATACAGGTGCCTAGGCAATGAATGCTGAACTTAACTGAAAATGGGATATCCTGAATGCACAGACGATTTCCTTGATAAATATCCAAGAGCTCAGTCAGAGTTTCCTAGTCAACCTGGGATATCAGAAGGGGGTCAGGGGAGGTGGCTTAGAACCCTGTCTCTTATAGTTTCAATACCTGCCCCTCTATTTCTTTTCATGTTCCTTTCTCTAGTTCTAGGGCTGGGTGGATGTGCTAGAGCAAGACAGAAGTCCAGGGATACCGTAGGGGTGTGTCAAGTTAGTGAAATGCAAGGGGAGCCTAAATGGAGATAGCTTTAGAATAGGGCACGAGTGAAGGCCAGTAAACCCCTTATCACCATAGGCTAGAAGTTGCTAACTAACTGAATAAGACCATAGTCTTTTTTTTTTAAGTATTCAAGGAATCTTTGGGCCCACTTTGAGGCAACTCTCCCA
>NW_022111315.1:53265-91424 GCF_000313985.2 Echinops telfairi | reverse complement strand
TTATCTGTCCTGGATTCCCTGTGTTTCCAGCTCTTATCTGTACCCTTGTACATGCTCTGGTCTAGCCAGTAAGGTAGATTTGGGGACATGATAGTGGGGGCTGGGGTGGGAGCATCAAAGTACTAGAGAAAAGTTGTATGTTTCATCGGTGCTATAGTGCACCCTGGCTGGCTCGTCTCTTCCTTGTGACCCTGCTGTAAGGGGATAGCCAATTCTCTACAGATGGACTTTGGTTCTCCACTCTGCGCTCCCCCTCATTCACAATGAAAGTTTTTTTTTGTTCTGAGTCTTTGATGCCTGATACCTGATCCCATTGACACCTCGTGGTCACACAGGCTGATGTGCTTCTTCCATGTGGACTTTGTTGCTTCTCCAATTTTTAATTTTTTAATGAAGGAAATACAATTTCCAATTACTGTGACACTTCTTTCGTAACCTAAGGAGCACTAAAAGTTTAACAGCAACACAATATCAAGATACCGGGTGGTCCTTTAAATTTTAGAAGTTTAACTTGATAGAAAACACATTACTTGTAGTCTAGTTTCTGTTTTTTTCCTTTTGCTGTGAACCAACGAAAATACCCAGATTAGCAGAACCAGCGAGCAGCGATATCAATGTTGCTTAGAAAATGTAATTTGAAAATTGCAATTAGAACTTTGATTAATATTTTATCTGTCACTGTTCTCAGTAAAAAAAGAGGATAGGAATCTCTAACTGTTGTTCTGAAAGGCCATAATATCATAGTTCCCTACTGGTTTAGTTTGTGTTCAGTAATATCTGCTGAAGTTCAGTAATTTAGGGGGTGGTAGAGAAGAGTATATATGTGATTGTGGCTCTTGAATTTCAGATGAGGCTGAACAGCTTCCATTTTTCCCCGATGATGATGATGGCAGTGATTTGAGTGACCCAATGTTAGAAGAAGGGAGTCTATGTGATACAGACCAAATGTCCTCAAATGATCAAGAGCTGGGTGAATGTGCCATCTCTCAACACAATGTATCTGATGATCTTGGTGAGCAGAATCTTGGTGAAAGTTTTTGCCAACTACTGAATACTGCTGAGCCTAAACCAGAAAGTATAGATGAGAAGTTGCCAACTGAAGAAGAGCCAGCACCTGTGGTGGAAAAACCAAGGAAAAGGACAGCGAAAACCAAACATATCGAGGTGCCACCTGGTAAGCCAATTTTGCAAAGTACGTCTATCTCACCAAATAACCCTAGCTAGCCATGTGTGGTATAGGTTTATGAGTTAATTTGACTCCGTTGCAGTGAGGTTTTTGTTTTGTTTTGTTTTCTTTCTGATCCGTGTGTGCCAAATATACCTATCCAGCCTCGTAGGCCCTTTCTGCAAAAGTTGCCTGTCTTGGCTAAGTGTGCCTGCCCTGTCTACCAATCTTGTATCATTTCAACACCTTCTTATTGGCCAAAGTAGAGAGCCGTTCCACAAAGAGGATCTTTTAGGGAATGGTGGAGGAGCTCATTCTGTGTTCTAGATCAGAGTTGATAGGACTAAGGTACAGTAGATAATTTAAGAATCATTTCATTGCACATAGTACAGCATAATGCAAGTCATCCATCCCTGTAGTCCAAGAAAGCAAAAATAGTCTATATGAAATAACAGTTGAGTTCTGACATCCAGTAAAATGCCCAGGTTGATGAGCACTGAGCTGGTTATCAAAGTTATATACTGGCTTAAGTGAGGGATGGGTCCAGAATATCCTTTTTGTTGTGTGGAATCAAGGCAAGAGGGGCTTATATGATGGAACAGACAACCTGAGTAAAGACCAGGAACCAGAATGAACATCTGAGTGGAAGTGAATTTACTGGCCTGACTCCAGAGATGGGAAGGAATCCAATCTGAAACACCTAGCCAAGTACATATACACTAAGGGAAGGTTTGGGATTGGTTTGTTTTTGCCCTTTAATACTTCCATATACAGTGAAACCTGTGTTGGGTGGAGCTAAATGATACCGTCTTGCTGCTGTTTCAATTAGTTCATTTATTTTTAAAAGTCTCACCAACATACAATTCACAAATCACATATCAATAGTACAATAGCATCATAAGAGTTGTACAACCATCACCACAATCAGTTCCTGGACATTTTTTTCCCTTGAACTCGTTGTTAGCTTCCCATTTCCTGCCAGCTTCCCCTGCCATGTCCCTTTGAATTTATGAATCCAGTTGTCTCTATAGGTTTACCTAATCTGGGGTTCATATAGAGAAAAACATGTAAAATTAAGAAAATGCAAACACATAGCCTAACCACAATGGTAGAATGAAACAGAAAACCCTCAATCAAAATCAAAGCAGAAAGTTTTATAAACTGGAGCAATTATACATTGGGTCTAGAGAGAGAGCAATAACAAGGTGTCATATTTTATCCTGACAACAATTGCAGTACTCCATCAGAAGGTGTACTTTGTCTGAGAACAAGGCCGTTCCCATCTCTGGTTCATAGTCAGAGGGAATTCATCAGAGACCTAATACACACGAGGGACCCTGTAAATGGGTTTTGGGCTCTCTTGCCTTGTTTTTCGTAATCGCACAAATTCTCAGCCTTTGGCAGAGTGCAGCCTTAACATTTTTCTGCCACTTATTTTAGTAGAAAATATTAGAAATTTTCTTCTGACAAGCTTTGGCCTTATACAGGTTCTAGTTTGAGTGTTGTAGAAAGGAGTTTCGATATTAGTATAGAAAATGATGCTGAGAAGTTGACCTAGATGAATTTTGATAGGACTGCTGTTCTTTGGCTTGTTAAGGAGGATTAAAAGTGAGGTGATAATTTTTATTTGACTTGCTTCAGAAGTGGTTCTGTAGAAATAATACTTTGCTTATATTTACAAATGAAAGCACAGCACCAATGTATGAATTGTACCTCTTGATTTGGGCTTACATGATTAATTAATTTTTCTTCTCTATTTTAGAATTGAGTACTCAAATGCATTGCCATCAAGTCGATTCTGACTGATAGCAGCCCTATAGGACAGGGTAGACCTGTCTCTGGGCTTCTAAGACTGTACCTCTTTACGGGAGTAGAAAACCTTGTTTTTCTCTCGAGGAGCAGTTGCTGGTTTCGAACTAATGACCTGGTGGTTAAAAGCCTACTGCATACCCCACTGAGCAGTAAAAGGGGAGATATGAGCGTACCAGTTGGAAGAGTTAACAGAATTGTTTCAGGACCTTCAAAAAATATAAAGAAGATCTTGGAAGCCAGTCAACTTTCCCACTCATCTTTTTTTTCTTGCTCTGTGAGCACAGCACACTTTCTAATGTCCTCCCATATCTTCGTAATAGTGGTTTCTCCATATCAACCTGGAGTGCTTTCTTACTGCATTTTTATTTCTGTTCTGAGGCCATCCCATTTTTATTAGGACCCAGCTGAATTGTCACTTCTTCTATGAAACCGTAGATCAGAATCATTTCTCATTTGTGGGTTCCCAAAGCACTTATCTAGTTTTGTTATAATGCCTCTGAATCTGTTTCCCCAAATTGACAGTAAGCCTCTTGCAGGGAGGACTTTTAGTTCTCTTTTAATCTCATCCAGTGTTTAGATTGGTAAATGGCATCTATCTATCTATCCATGTATATATATATATATATATATGAATTTATATATGGGGGTACCCAGAAAAACCTGGAAAAAAGCTCTGCTAGGCGTTGCTTTCGTAGTGCACATGTTTCCTGTTAGGTGAAAATCAACCAACTCACTGTGAGTTAGTACACCCAGTGGTGCTGCCTGGGAAGGTTCTCTCTGGTCAGAGTGAATTTTTCCTAAAAGCAGTTTTTCTCACACGTCATTTTTTGTGATGGCCGAATTCAGAGAACAGTGTGCAGCTGTGAAATTTTTTTTCCTGCTTGGGAAAATCACCACAGAAACTGTTGTGATGTTGAACACTGCTTACGAGGACAGCATTGTAAGAAAAACTCAAGGGTACGAGTGGATTTCCTATTTCAAAAAGGGTGAAATGTCTATTGATGACAAACCTCATTTTGTACATCTGTCAACTTCCCAAATGGATGAAAATGTCGACTTGTGTATTTGGAGTTTGTTCCACCAGGTCAGACTAGTAATCAAGCTTTGTATTTAGAGGTTCTGAAAAGATTGTGTAACAATGTGCGAGAAAAAAGGCCTGATTTGTGCCAGTTGGGGGACTGGTTTTGCTGCCACAGCAATGTGCCTGTTTACTCAGCCATCTCAGTGCGCCAGTTTTCGGCAAAAAACAGCGTGCCTCTCTTACCCACGCACTTTGCTCACCTGACCTAACTCCATGTGACTTCTTTTTGTTTGTGCTAATGAAAATGGACATGAAAGGACAACGATTTGATGATGTAGAAGAGGCGAAGGAAAAAATGAGGAAGGTGCTGTCAACCATCCTAACAGATGAGTTTGAAAAATGTTTCCACGAATGGAATTGCAGATTTAACAAATGTATTAAGTGTAATTAATGGAGAGTATTTTGAAGGTGATAAGGTTGTCATGTAAAAAAATATTAAATACATAGCTTTGAAAAAAAATTCCGTTATTTTTTGGGTACCCCCGTGCGCGTGTGCGCGCGTGTGTGTGCGTGCGTGTGTGTGTGTGTGTGTGTGTGTATAAAAGGCTGGCTATGGTAGAAATATCTGGCTTGAATATTGGTATATTGTGAGGGCACTTACTGCCTAGTACAGCAACCACTCTCCTCACAGCAAATAAATGAGCTGTGCTAACCAGCTTACCCAGTCCACTACCATTGAGTTGATTGATTCATAACAACCCTAAAAGAGAGAGTACAACTGCTGTTTTGGATTTCTGAGACCTCACATCTTTTCAGAAACCGATAGCTTCATTTGTCTTTCTTTCCCCCCCTTTTTTTCATTTTTCTTTCTTATAGCTACTGGTGCTTATATTTAGCTTATATTTAGATGCCTCAGTGGCCTGCAATATCCAGTCTTGGGTGCCTACGTACATAACTTCAGGGCAGACCTTAGTACATAAGACAGAAACCACTCAGCTTATTCTGCTCACAACTATGAGATTTATAAAGGTAAAATCATTTTGAAGGACTAATGAAATAATTTAGATCCGTTACACAAACAATTTTTGTATAGAGATGCTTGTAGGGGCTAAGTTTGTCCTTTGCCAGTTGCTTGATCGTACCAGTTTTCAGAGTTCAAGTAAACTATTTACCCTTTCAGTTCCTACAGGACGTCAAAATCGTGTGCCTTCAAAGAAGATATCTAGCTCTGCAAAGGTTGAGAAATACCAAACTGGGTACGTATCGCTCAGGTTCATTTGAAAATAAATTGATTGCACAGTTGCCTTATGTTAAGCAATCCTCTAAGCACTTAGAAGACTTCAAAAGATGAGGGAGCCTGGTCAGGGGAGACATAAGCAGGAAGAGATGTCCTTGCAGGTTCCCCTCCTCTCTTTCCCTCTAGCCTGTCAGCAGCATATTCAAGTGTGAGCACTCGGGAAGGATTGCTGTAGTTACTTTGCCTGAGTGAAGTCCTTTTTCCCCAGCAGCAGCTGTGGCCTCTGCAGTTTCTTTTCTTTTTTCAAAAGAATCTGTCTTTATTTTGTTTTTTTTATTAATCGGCATTAATACATATATCAAATAATTCCATAGTTCAATCATATCCTAGAATTGTTGCAATTTCCTTTGTCTTTAAATTCATTAACACCATGTGACAGAGTAGAAGTGCCAATAGCATTTTTTAGGCTATAATTTTATTTTACTCTTTATACAAGTATATTTTTTGTAAAAATAACAGAACTAAAGCTAATTTGAGTATTTAAAATCAAAGGCTATTCAGTGATAATGTACATTTTGTAATAATATTGTAGTTAAATACTGACATTTAGTAGTTTAAGCAAAGTATATCTTTCAAATAAAAATCATGTAGCTTGTAAAACAATTAGAAAGTTCATAATTCAAAAGTACATATATTTTGTTGACAGCTCATGAGAAATATAAATTTACTCAAGAAACAACAAAATATACAATCAAGTTTGACATTTAGTGCTAGAAAATTTTATGCTGAATCCACTGATGTTTTGGTTTATTGAAATAGTCAATTCAGACTACCAAGGAATTGATCTCTTATTATAGAACCAAAACCTTTTGGTCGTAAAATTAATTAGATCTAAGAATCAATTATTTCACTGGTAATTTAAATGACAGCGATCTAGTTGAAAACAGCATGGATACCTGTTCTTAGCAGGATATTTAAAATAAAAAGCACTAGTAGCTTTGATTTCCACTTTCTTGAGTACATATGCAAGATTCATTTGTATTTGACAGTTAAAATTTATACGAAGTCAAGCCCTGAAGTTAATTTTTTCTCCCCAAGAGGACACTTTCAATGTTAAATTTTTTTTAAAGAGAAAGGTAGCGTGTCAAAGTATTCTTACTTAAATGATGAACCCCTGTACGACTTTTAGTTATAAGTGAAAATTAACCTCCTAAATACTAACATCATTTTGCCATTCTCGAGTGAAATTTCTAAGACTCACAGAATGCTAAAGCTGGAAAAGCATTAAAACAATCAATCAGTGGTATATAAATGGAAGAACTGCAATGACTTCAGCAATAAAAAGCTACATAGCACTACATGATGTGCAGTCAGTTAATCCTATCATGATAATATGTTCAGTGGTATTGTGGACAAAAAATATATTTCAGTATTTTGAGTTAAGTGATCTTCATTTAATTAAATATTTGTATCCTAGAGAAAGTATCCTACAGAAAATGGAGTCAGTTGAGTTCTTCATTGTTTAATAGCACACAGTTGTTAGATATTCATACTAGTCCTACTATAAAATTAGTTAATAACTGGGAGAAATGTCCATAAGCCATAGGGAACGTATGGATACCATAATAGTCTTAATTTCTATATACAAGGCATACTGCAGTATTTGTACACATTGTACCATGTTGTTGTTAGGTGCCGTTGAGTTGGCTCCAATCCATAAGGACAATAGAACGAACCACTGCACGGACAGTCCTGTGCCATCCTCACGATTGTTCCTATGCCAGAGCCCACTGATTCGGCCACTGTATCAATTCCTCTCAATGAAGGCCTTCCCCTCCTTCACTGCCCCTCCACTTTAGCAAGCTTGATGTACTTCTCCAGGGACTGGTCTCTCCTGACAATATTTCCAAAGTATGTAAGACAAAGTCTTGCTCCTAAGGAGAAATCTGGCCTTGCTTCTTTCAACACAGATTGGTTTGTCCTTTTAGCAGTCCATGGTACGTTCAATATTCTTCTCCATCCCCACAATCCAAATGCATCGATTCTTCTTCAGTCTTCCTTATTCAATGTCCAGGTTTCACATGCACAAGAGGCCATGGAGAACACCATGGCTTAGGTCAGGTGCACCTTAGTCCTCAAAGTAACATCCTTGTTCTTCAATACTTTAAAGAGATCTTGGGCAGCAGATTTTCCTAATGCAATAAGTCTTGATTGCTACCTCCATGACCATCGATTGTGGATCCAAGCAAGACAAAATTCTCGACAACTTCAACCTTTTCTTGATGTTCATTGTACAGTGCTCACAAACGTTAGCAGTCTCACTCTTAACTTGTTGTAAGTGATGGATGCATCAGAAAGCAATAAATAGCTTCATAAAATTTAACAGTGATCCACCCTACCGGTCAAAGTTTCTTATAAAGGGTAGGCAGTGTTCCTAGAAAACCCATTATAGAAAATCCAAAAGTTTTTTTTGTATACAAAGTACATAAGTTTGTCCTGTGTGTAAAAATCTCTTAATGTGGGCTTTTTTTTCATCCAGAACAATTCAAACTACTTGAATACATTATAAGAGTATAAAAGCACACCAACAAAACACACACACACAGAAAACAACAAATGGAATGTTTTTCTGTGGAATTGGGAATGAGGACAATGAGGTTAAAGGAGACCATCTCCCACCAAAGCAGTCAGCAGAACCACTTTTCAGTCTGCAAATATAGATGCTACAGGATGGACAGACATTCATTTGAACAACTGTTACAGATTTTTGTAATTCAGTAATAGCCTCAGTGCTTTTAGATGAGGGGCAGCTCCTAAAAACAATGCTATAATGCTTATGGGAACGGATTGCCAGATATTTTCTTCCTTGGGCCACTGGGTGGGTTTGAACAGTCAACTTTTTGGTTGCAGCTTAACCATTGTGCCACCAGGCCCCTTCAGTTTGCATTGTTGTTAGGTGGCATCATGTTAGCTCTGACCCACAGTGACCCTATGAGCAGCAAGATAAAACAATGTACGGTCCTGCACCATCCTCAAAATTGTTCCTATGCCTGAGACCATTGAGGACTGCCCTCTTTTTCGCCGCCACTCCACTTTACCAAACATGATGACAGGTCTCTCCTTACAATATGTCCAGTACTGTATATAAGACCACGTCTTGCCATCCTTGCCTCTGAGGAGCACTCTGGCCTTACTTCTTCCAATACAGATTGGCTTGTCCTTTTAGCAGTCCATGGTACTTTCCATATTCTCTAGCTCCACAATTCAAATACATCGATTCTTCTACAGTTTCCTTATCCATTGTTCAACTTTTACACGCATATGCAATGGAGAACACCATGGCTTGGGTCAGGCACACCTTAGTCCTCAAAGTAGCATTCTTGCTGTTCAATACTTTATAAAGAGGTCTGTGCAGCAGATTTACCTAATACAATACATAACGTCTTTTGGTCTCTTGACTACTGCTTTCATGAACATTGATTGTGGGTACATGTAAGACAAAATCCTTGATAACTTCAACTTTTTCTCCATTTATCATGATGTTACATATTGGTCCAGTTGTGAGGACTTTGGTTTTCCTTACATTGAGTGGTAATCCATATTGTAATATGGATTACAGTTGTAATCCACCAGGTCCATATTTTCCAACTACTATTACTTCCTTGTAGTTTCCAACTTTTGCATTCTAATTACCACTAATTATCAATGCATCTTGATTGCATGTTTAATTAGTTTCTGACTGAAATCTTTGGTAGAATTCTCCAATTTCTTCATCACTAGCTTTTGTGGTTGGTGCATACATTTGAATAATACTTGTATTGATTGGATTTCCTTGAAGGAAGATGGGTACAATCCAATCACAGACAGCATTGTACTTCATGGTGGATTTAGCAATGTCCTTTTTGACAATGAATGCCAAACCATTCCTCTTGATTGTATTATTCCTGGCATAGTAAATCATGATTTTCTGATTCATAATGGCCAATACCAGTTCATTTCAGCTCACTAATGCCTAGGATATAAATCTCGATGCATTCCATTTCATCTTGACCACTTCCAATTTTCCTAAATTCATACTTTGTACATTCCAAGTTCCAAACATTAGAAGATTCTTGCAGCTGTTTCTCTTTACCTAGAATGGTGCCCTATCAGCAAATGAAGATCCCAAAGGCTCCACTCCTCCAGGCTTTGCTGAACTCCCCTCCAAGAAATCGTCTCCTCTTCAGTCACATTTCCGGTGCCCTTGGACCCGAGGGGCCCATCTACTGACAGTATCTCCGACAATGCTGTGCTTCCTTTGTTTAGGTTTCAGTATTTGAGAATGCTTTGAAGTTCTGCATATGGTTTTCAGCGGCCTCTTCCTCCGAAGTATAGAGCCAAGTCCTTCTTCATTGTCTTTTCTTAGTCTGGAAGCTCCACTGACCCTACTGACATGTGAAATACCAGTGACATAGTTTCCAGCATCACAGCACACACAAGCCACCACAGTATGACAAACTAACAATAAGCGGTGACAGTTTGTACTAAACCATGGTAAATATAGTAGAAATAATGAGAAGGCAGACTTACATGTTTTAATGACCGATTGGAATTGGGGTGAGGGAAGTTAAGGTTATTTTCTAAGTTTTTATATTCCTTTGGATTAAGGTATATACTCATGAATACTATTCTATATTTCTTTTTTTGAATACTATCCTATATTTCCTTGTGAATTTTTAAAGCATACATTTTAGGATAAAATGATTTGCTCATAATTTGTATGAACTTATATATGAGGGAATTTCAAAAAGTTTGTGGAAAACTTCCATTATCTTTTCATTCAATTTTTCTGTGAGCTTTTTGAAGCTTGTTATATAGCCAATACTGAAAATAACTGATCATTTAATTTCTTTCTTAATACTTAAGAAAAAATGAACACATCTTTCCATTTGCATTTTTCTCACTTTTCCCCTTAGAACTCTGATGTAGTACACATAATTTTCTTTTTTTACTTGCATTCAGGGGTTACATATATTCCCATATATCTGAATTATTTTCTAAAAGAATGTATGTGAAAGATTTTGTTATGTTTTTTTAATCTGTATTTTGGGATAATAAATGCATCTTCCGGGAAAATGGTTTGCATTTGACTACTGTACTAACTGAAAGGCTGGAGGTTCCAGTCCACCCAGGGAAGCCATGTGAGAAAGGCCAAGTGTTCAGCTTCTGTAAAAATTGTTGTTGTTACGTGTCATCAAGTTCGTCCAACGTGGGTTTCAAACTAGCGTCACTGAAGGCTTGTTGTAAGGATTAAATATGAGAAGTTCTATGCAAAAATAAAAGCATTATACAGATGATTGTTCTTATTAGAAGGGGAGATGTGGCCATTCTGTGTTGCGGTTGTTAGGTGCCATCGAGTTGGTTCCGACCCATTGTGACCCTGTGCACAACAGAACAAAACACCGCATGGTTCTGAGCCATCCTCACCATGTTCCTTTGCCCGAGACCATTGTTGTAGCCACTGTGTCCGTCCACCTCATTGAGGGTCTTCCTCTTTCTCATGGCCCTTCAACTTTACCAAGCATGATGTCCTTCTCTAGGCTTCTCCTGAAAGCATGTGCAAAGTAAGTCAGTCTTGTCATGCTTGCTTCTAAAGAGCATTCTGGCTGTACTTCTTCCCGGATAGATTTGTTTGTCTTTTTAGGAGCCCGTGATACTTTCCATATTCTTCTCCAGCACCATAATTCAAATATATCAATTCTTCTTCAGTCTTCTTTGTTCAATGTACAACCTTCACATGCATATGAGGCAATGGAAAAGATCATGGTTTGTGTCAGGTGCGCCTTAGTCCTCAAAATAACATCCTTGCTTTTCAATACTCCAAAGAGAATGCGTGCAGCAGATTTTTCCTAATGCAACTCACCTTTGGATTTCTTGACTGCTGCTTCCATGAGCACTGATTGTGGATCCCAGTAAGACAAAATCCCTGACAACTTCAACCTCTTCTCCATTTATCACGATGTTACTGATTGGCCCAGTTGTGAGGATTTTGGTCTTCTTGACATTGAGTTGTAATCCATACTCAAGGCTGCAATTCTTGATCTCACTGGGAAGTGCCGCAAGTCGTCCTCACTTTAAGCAAGCAAAGTTGTGTCATCTGCATATCGCAGGTTGCTAATAAGCCTTCCCCCAATCCTGGTGCCACATTCTACATATAATCCAGGTTCTCTGATGATTTTCTCAGCATACAGATTGAGCAAGTATGATGAAAGATACAACCACGACACACACCTTCCCTGTTTGTTTTTTTACCTTTCCTGTTTTTAAACCATGCAGTATTTTCCTGTTTTGTTTACACAACTGCCTCTTGATCCATGATGGGCACAAGAAGTGTTCTGGAATTCCCATTCTTCTCAAAGTTATCCAGAGTTTATTGTGGTCCACACAGTACAATGTCTTAACATAGTCAATAAAACACAATAAATATCTTTCTCTTATTTTCTGTTTTGAGCCAAGATCCATCTGACCTCAACCCTTGTTCCACATCCTCTTCTGAATCTGACCTGAACTTCTGGCAGCTCTCTGTTAATGCACTGCTGCAAACCTTACATGATCTTTAGTAAAAATGTACATGTGCTATCAACGATAGTGTTCTATAATTTGAGCATTCTGTTGGGTCACCTTTGGAATGAGTACAAACGATGTATATAATGTATATCTTCCAGTCAGTTGGCCAAGTAGCTGTCTTCCAAATTTCCTGGCATAAAGTGAGTACTTCAATATGATTCATCAGCTTGCGGAAATATTTCAATTGATACGCCATCAATTTCTGGAGCCTTGATTTTGGCTAATGTATTCACTTTGTGCACCTTGCAGATCCAAGGTTCAATGCCCCAGTGTTCTATGACACATGCCCTGGGTCCCCAGTGAGTGTCTAGAAACTTGGACCAATGTGGCTTATTAGGAACATATTACTAGACATCTTTCCCCCCTTTGGGTCCTTAAAAATATTGTTAGTGATTTTTTCCTTGGAAGTGGATTCTTCCTCCTTTTCTACCAACAGACATGCACTTGTCTTCTCCAAGGCATATCATATAATTCAATAGTTTAAACATATTAAAAAGAGATGTGCAATCATCACCACAATCAATATTAGAACTTTTTTTGTACTCACTATCAGCTCCCCATTTCCCACCAATCTCGTCATAATCTCAAGAACCTATTAATCCAGTCACTGTCTTGATAGATTTATTTATCCTGGAATTTATATAAAGAAAAACATACAAAAACAAAAGGAAGGGGGAAAAAGAATCCCCCAAATCAACAATAATAACAAATAAAACATTGGAAAACCTTAGTTGAAAAGGTAACAGAAAATAATAAAAACTAGAACAAAATTTAAGTGGGTCAAAAGGAAAAATGATAACTTGTTAAATTTTAACCTAATGACATCTACATTACTCCCCTTTCCAATGCAACTCTTGTCTGATAGCAAGGCTATTTCCATCCCTGGTCAGTGGTCAGAGGGGGTTTAGCTGAGGCTTATTCTAAGTGGGGACCCTGCAAATTGATTTTAGGCGTTCACTATCAACCATAGCACTCTGCAAACTGCGTGCTAAGAATTTACACTGAACACCATTCCCTCTTCTGGTCTTGGATTTTATTGTTTTTAAATTTGCATTTTATTTTTTTGTTAATTGGGATTAATACATATTACCATAATCAGTTTCCAAATATTCTTTTCTTTATGGAACCCTTGTACCCTTCCACCAACCCCAAATCCTTGCTATCAGTAGAGGCTCAAGCAGACTTTCCTCTTTTCAGAAGGAAGAGGGGTTGGCCTTTTCTTGAAGGATCTCCAAGAGGTTTGTCTTGTTGGCTCTGTGGTGGTAGCAGTTTTTAGTTAGGGGAACTACCTCTTCATTGTAGAAGACCTTTTATTTATTTTTTACAAATAACTGATTAACAACAACAACAACACAGGTTTTACATTCTAAAAGAGTTTTGAACCAGGATCAAATCAGACATGGGGCTCCCCATGAGGTCCTTGTAGAAGACCTTTTGTAGGACTTCCTGTCAATAGCCCACAGTTAGCAAGTGAGGGAAGGGTTGTCACACTGAATGGATGCTCAGGGAGGACTTCCTTTTTGATAATCAGAGTTGCCGTGGTAGTATGTTGGCTGTCTGTGTAATATCCATTCAATATGTCTGCATCCCAGTGCACAGAAGCCTCAGTCAGCAGATCTCAGTCCCAATTGAAAGGAGAACAGACAGACCCAAAGTGACCCCCCCCCAAAGGTCTGTCCTTTTGGTTACAGAGGCCTGGGTTCTTTGATGGGCAGAGAGCCAGGTACAGTGCCGACTGTGGGAGCAGACCAATGAAGGGACCTTCTATAGCAATTTGCAATAGCCTGACAATCATCAGTTACCAAGTGGGGAAAGGGTGTTACACTCCGATCAAATTCCCACAGAAGTCTGCTTTGTTGCTATCAGTGCCACCCCCGGGCCAGCCCTGAATAGATTGTTGACTGTGAGTACAGCTTCCACTCCAGACATCTGCTTTCTAGCACACAGGAGCATCAGTTACCAGTTCTCAGCACCAGTCAGAAGTGGGGTCAGGTGAACCCAAAGTGACTCCGAGGGAGTTTTGTCCTGTTTTAGAGACCTGAGCTATGGTGTACTGGTAGGCAGGGAGGAGTGTTGACTTTGGGTTGCCACTGACAATGCCCAGATGAAGGGTTTATTATGCTCTAAGCAGTGGTTCTCAACCTGTGGGTCTCGACCCCTTTGGGGGTCAAACGACCCTTTCATGGGGGTTGCCTGATTCATAACAGCAAAATTACGGTTATGAAGTAGCAACGAAAATAATTTTATGGTTCGGGGGTCACCTCAACATGAACTGTATGAAAGGGTCGTGGCATTAGGAAGGTTGAGAACCACTGCCCTGGAGGAAGACAGAAATCTTGGTACAGTAGAAGGGCAGCAAAAGAGAGGCCACCCCTAAAAGGTGGAATAACACAGTAGTTCAAACAATGAGCGCAAGCAAAGAACCATCGTGTGGATGGCAGAGGAGGGGGAAGCGTCTCATTATATTGTGCACAGAGTTGCTGTGAGCTGAAACCCACTCGAGAGAACCTAACAAAAATATCTAAAGGACGTGTGCTTCTAACAATATGGTGAAGTAGATCTTTTTTTTTTTAACCATTGTATTAGGGGCTCATACAACTCTTATCACAATCCATACACACATCAATGGTGAAGTAGATCTTAAGAGAAACTTCTCTTAGTTTAGAGCAATGGTTCTCAATCTATGGGTCGCGACCCCATTTGGCGGTCGAATGACCCTTTCCCGGTGGTGGCCCGATTCATAACTGTTGCAAAATTACATTACGAAGTGGCAATGAAGATGATTTTATAAGTGGAAGGTCACCACTACATGAGGAAGTGTATGAAAGGGTCGAGGCATTAGGAAGGTTGAGAGCCACTGCAAGTCTGAAGAAACCCTCAGGGAGCTCTGCCTTACAGCTCTGTAGTATGTTGGTGATAGGTGTAGCCTCCACTCAAGATGTCTGCTTCCTAGCACACAGCTGCTTCAGTCAGCAGTCCTTAGCACTGACCAGAAGGAGGAGCCAACAGACCTGAATTGACTCCCTAGGAGTTGAGTCTGCCTGGTTTCAGAGGTTTAAGCTGTGAGGTGTGCAGGGAGTGGGTGTTCACTGTTGGAGTAGGCTCCACTGCGGGCCTTGTGTAGCAATTCACAGCAGACTTGCAGCTGACAGTGTCTTGGTGGGGGGATGCTGTCACACTCCCAACAGACCTTGGAAGAGGTCTGTCTTGTTGATTTTAGATTGGGGGTTTGGGATTCTTTCTCTTAAGCGGGGGTGGTGGTGGTTAGGGAAGAAATCTCACTTGTTGGAACTACCCTAGTTTTTAGCATCTTGACTAGGGGACGGACATGCATGATGGGAGAAGTGATTTTCCTACAGTGTATGTCGAGTTGTTGGTTGGTTGGTTCTTACTTGTCTGTAGTTAGTTCCTTTCTGCTTTCTTTTTTTTTGCCACAGAAAATGATGAATTAAGCATAAATTTTATTTCCAATTTTCTCAAAGATTATCACAAATACAAAATACCCTTTGAAAAGTATCCCAAACCGAATCAAAGGAATTTAAAACAATGCCAAATCTGCTTCAGACAGAAGATGGGGCAGCCTAATATACAACACAACACAACTCTTTCCAGCGAGTCTGAGAAGAAACAGCTCCTCTGTTTAGTGTTAAAAATAAAGCTCTTGGTGTAGAAAAATCAAGACATCACTTAGTAAGGCCTGTTCTTCCTCAAATCTTTACTCAGGCAGTCCTTCTGATTATGAACTTCTGACTTACCTACTATTAGAGCCCACTGTTACAACCCAATTCTTATGAAGCCTATTATACTAAAAATACAAGGTACATACAATGGTTCATGATAACAAGTAGGACTACTTTACAATGTGCATCAAAGCATTATTATTATTATGTTTTACTATTTTATTATGTCAAAGATGCTTTATTATCTGAAAGTGTTTCTTTAATGTTTTTATACATAGAAAAGTGCACTATATACTAAGACAAGCAATTGACCAAGCAATGTTAGACATGAACCTAACTGTTCCGACACAGATAAAATGCAACTTGAAGACCAGACCTAGGAATGGAATTCGTTCAAAATCTGGGGACTGCCTATACTTGCTTATCTTCATTTAGAAATGCGAAAAGAAATTTTGGTATGGTATAAAAACCTTAGGGAAAATTATAAATATTCCATTTGAAAAATAAACAGAAATATTTTCCTCATTAAAATGTAAATATCCAATAAATAAAACATACATGGTACTCCAGGCATAGAAAAAACAATAATTCCCTTGTGAAAAAGGTGTATTTGGGTAAGTTTGATGGCAAGCTTTTTGTTTGTCTTACGTGTAATGCACTTCGCCAAAAGAACCAGGCCATTATTCTGTAAAGATGTGCTCTTTCTTAACTGAATAGAAATACATCAATTCCTATACAATTTTGGCTATAGTACCAGGCCACAGGAAAGGTCTCACAGAGCTGAAAGTTGTTTGGCTAGAGAAAATGTCTTGCGACTTGGAGGCAGGCAGTCATCAATTTGTACTTGAAGCATTCCTCAGCGAACTTCTTCTTTCCTAGTCTTCAGAGTAAAGTGCAGGATCTGGGCTCCCGGAAGGGGTTGCTTCCTGCTGGAACCCCGACCGGTAGGGCATCCTTGCAGGCGTTCTGCATGCAGTACTGTTGAAGCTCTGCAGCTGCCTGAGAAATCTTGATCCTCTCCACACTGGCTTCCAACTTCAGCTGCTCCACCAGGCACTGCAGGGCGTTTATGCTGGGCCTGGAAGACATGGCTGCAGCGGATCCGAGGGGTGTGTGCAGGGACTGCCCGACCCCTTCTGCTTTCTTATGTTACCTGATTTAGAGTTAGTTCCTCAAAGTTGAGCATGATTTTTTGGTTGTAGTTTTGGGGAATAGGTCAAAACAATGGTCTGTTAATGCCACTCTATTTCCAGTATCCCCCAGAAAAATGGGTTTAAAAATGCTTTTGAGGCTTTCAGCATGTTACAAGAGGAGTGTATTAATCAAACACGTTGAACTAGGAATATATTTGTGTCAGTCAGATGGACATTTGAATCTTGTCAGTTCAGAATGGGATCTCGAGAGGGTGAGCGAGCCCATCAGCAAGTATAGTTGTCATGCACTTTTGGAGGCCAACTCCTGTTGAGGTGGAAACTCTGGGCTCACATCTATTAGAATGTGTAAGGAGTTAAGAGTAAAAGGGTATGAGTGGATCTTTGGGGCATACCCTTGTATAAGCAGTTAGAAAAAGAGCCAATGAGTTTCTAAAGTCTCTCTTGACATTATATATATATATTTCTTTATGTATTTGCTAAGCTACATAAAACCTCTGTTAAATTTACCTGTTTAGGAGCTCTGTGTGCAAAATACCTGGATGTTTCTTGCTTGACCTTGAGAAATCAAAACAGTATTCTGGAAAGAAGTTCAAGAAAAATAAGGATGAGCTGGTTCAGAAAATCTACAATCTCTTTAATAGTTCTGTCTTTGATAAAAAGGTAAGATCAATACATGAGTATTTTTGAAACTTGCTATATGCCCAACACTCTAAGGAACAATGCTAACCATGCACATTTTCACTTAAGAAGTATTGATTTCAAATGCAAGTGGGTGATGCTGCCCCCTGGGAGGCACTGGATCAATCCAGGGGGCACTGCAAAAGCAGATACCTACATTTTATCCTGGATTATGGGCTATTGTGCAAAAGTTTTTAATTGACTCGGGGAACTACGTAATTTTTTTCTTATGATTTAGCCAGGAAGATGAGACATATACATATGAAAGGTAGAACCATTTTTACCACAGGGGATCAGCAAACTGAAAAATTACTGAGAGTCTGAGGCGGCAAGAAAGAAGCTTGCTGGAGGAAGTGAGACTGTTTCTAATTCTTGAGCCAGCAGTCAGACCAACAATGATGGGGAGAGGGTATATCTTTAGACTGGACTATCGGGAAAAGATGATTCATGCTAAATAATAATAAGAAAGAACTCTGTGACTTGGAATTTAACCTCAGTTTCAGTTTCCTCATCTGTAAAATGGAGACAGTAACAGAATTATTGTTGGATTTAAGTAAGTTAATAGACATACAGTGCTTACTTAAACCATTGGCCAGGATGTAGTAAGTGACGTGTTACCTATTGCTATATTTGATAGAGTAGGCCCAGATAATGGGGGCCCTAGAACATCAGATAGGAGGAGCTTAAATTTAAATCAGCAGGCACCACCACACCAAAAAACTCACTACCATGGAGTCAATGCTGACTCACAGCGACCTTATAGGACAGGGTAGAACTGCCCCTGTGGGTTTCTAAGACTGTAAC
This sequence comes from Echinops telfairi, assembly GCF_000313985.2. NCBI lineage: Eukaryota > Metazoa > Chordata > Mammalia > Afrosoricida > Tenrecidae > Echinops > Echinops telfairi. Next base: position 73,267 of record NW_022111315.1, on the reverse strand, counting down.
TTAAAAAAAAATCTTTTTATTGGGAGCTTATACAGCTCTTATCACAGTCCATCCATCCATCGTGTCAAGTACATTTGTACATTTGTTGCCATCATAATTTTCAAGACATCTTCTCTCTAATGAGCCCTTGATATCGGCTCTTCATTTTTTCCCCTCCCTCCCTCATGAACCCTTGATAATTTATAAATTGTTATTATTTTTTCATGCTTTACACTGACCAATGTCACTCTTCACCTACTTTTCTGTTGTCTGTCCCCCAGGAAGGGGGTTATCTGTAGATCATTGTGATAGGTTCCCCCTTTCTCACCCCACCTTGACCTTACCCTCCTGGTAGTGCTACTCTCATTATTAAGATAGGAACTCTTAATGGAAGCAGAAAGCCTCATATTTTTCTTGCAGCGTGGCTGCTGGTTTCGAACTGCTGACCTTAAGGATTGTAGCCTAACATGTAATCACCACCAGGGCTCCTTAGTAGGCATCATGGCATAAGGATTTGATGGGACTTGGAGTGGCTGTTGAAAGAGATTGATCTGACAGCATGGGATCTGGTCTGGGTTGGAAAGAATCATGAGGTTATGATTCTTTTTGGTTACACAGCTTTTTAGGCTGTTGTCTCTGGTGACAAAATTTTCTGCTAGAAATGTTCTTTTTCTATTAAAAGATATAGCGTCTAGGGTCTTAAAGACTTGAAGGTAAACAAGCGGCCATCTAGCTGAGAAGCAACAAAGCCCACATGGAAGAAGCACACCAGCCTGTGTGATCACGAGGTGCCAAATGAATCAGTTATCAGGCATCAAAGAACAAAAAAATCATCATTGTGTGCTCACCTTCCCGATACGATAGCTGAAGACAAATGTGTGCATAAGCAAAAGTGGTGAAGAAAGCTGATGGTGCCCAGCTATCAAAAGATATAGCGTCTGGGTCTTAACGTCTTGAAGGTAAACAAGCAGCCATCTAGCTCAGAAGCAACAAAACCCACATGGAAGAAGCTCACCTGTGGTTGGAAGGGGTGCCAGCCCCCCACCACTAATCACAGGTTCGATAGGCACAATTGTACGGTTGAGATATATGAATATTATATTGAAGTCATCGAGCGCATGAGATGGAAGAGATTGAAATAATGGAGTCAGACACATTTCACAGAAGTATTGCTCACCTCAGCCCCGCTTGGTGGTCCACGTGGAGAGAGGGGGAAGGGAAGGAGGGCAAGGGGAAAGGGAACAGGGAAGCGAGGACGGGAGAGGTCAAGGGGAGCCGAGACAGAGGGATTTCTCTATTGCTAACCCAGGTCTTTATACCTAGATAGAGGATGGCAGCCTAACTTTGGATGTCACCAGCCGGTTTGACTTGTTCCCTGGATCTCCATAGGAACTATTATCAGTAGGGTGTGAACCCCACCTACAGAAACCAAGCTAATGGTCACAAGCCTCAAGGAGAAGTAGTCCATTGTCCCCAGCAGCAGGGTTCAGCCTCCCCCCCCCCATGAGACAGCAGTCTGGCAGCTGATTGCCTTAAGGGAAATAACTTTTACCATTAGCTGCAAGCAGTGTCCTAAGTCTGACATATTTGGGGGAGAAGACTTTGGAGAAATCTTCCTGTTTTCCACACTCACCAGCCTGTATGATCATGAGGTGTTGAAGGGATCAGGTATCAGGCATCAAAGAACAAAAAATCAAATCATTGTGAATGAGGGGGAGTGCAGATTGGGGACCCAAGACCCATCTGTAGGCAAGTGGACATCCCCTTATAGAAAGGTCGTGGGGAGGAGACGAGTCAGTCAGAGTGCAGTGTAGCAACGATGAAACATACAACTTTCCTCTAGTTCCTAAATGCTTCCTCCCCCCACCCCCGCCCCCCACTATTATGATCCCAATTCTACCTTATAAATCTGGCTAGACCAGAGGATGTACACTGGTACCGATAGGAACTGGAAACACAGGGAATCCAGGACAGATGATCCATTCAGGACCAGTGCTGAGAGTGGCGATAGAGAGAGGGTAGAGGGAGGGAGGGGTGGAAAGGGGGAACCGATTACAAGGATCTACATATAACCTCCCTGGGGGATGGACAACAGAAAAGTGGGTGAAGGGAGATGTCGGACCTGTAAGACATGACAAAATAATAATTTATAAATTATCAAGGGTTCATGAGGGAGGGGGGAATGGGGAGGGAGGGGAAAAATGAGCTGATACAAGGGCTCAAGTGGAAAGCAAATGTTTTGAGAATGATGATGGCAACAAATGTACAAGTGTGCTTGACACAATGGATGGATGGATGGATTGTGATAAGAGTTGTACGAGCCACCATAAAATGATTTAAAAAAAGAAAAGTTCTCAGTGTGGTGGAGTCAGATGGGCCACAATTCCTGCATTGTGTCTCCAGTGGCTGTAGCCCCAGTGCTGTCCTCTGAAGTGCACTCTTCTGAGCGGTGGGGGCTGTCCACATAGTTGAGATTGAGGCCCTGCTCCTCAGGCCTCACTATTGGTTCCCTGGTACATGCCAGTATGTTGTATTCATGTCTTGGCTCATCAGGTTGAAGCCTGGTTTCCTTTTTCCTCTCCTGTGGAGATATAAACAATACCCTCCCCTTGGGTGGGCTAGTGCCCTGCCTCCCCCCTCCCCATGACTCTTCCCCCCTCATTCTTACCCCCACTTATTTATTCTATAGCGATATGTATCCCTGGATTGGGTTTGGCCCCTGCCAAAGTTGCTGGACCTCACCCCAGGGGTGTATGTGTATATAGCAGCTTTTCCCCTGTGCCCCATTTTTTTTAAGCTTACCTCAGTGGACTCATGTTGTACTTGTCCTTTTGTGCTTGGCTTACTTCACTTGCATGATTTCCTCTAGTTCTTTCCAGGTGACAATGTGCTTCATGCATTCGTTGCTGTTTTTTAGGGGTGTATAGTACTCTATTATATGTATGTACCACAGTTTTTTGATCCATTCATCTGTTGATGGAAATTTGGGTTGTTTCTAACTCCTTGCAATTGTAAACTGTGCTGAGATGAACATTGGAGCACAGATGCATGGCCATGGTTTGTTTCTTGCCTTTTCTGGGTATATGCCCAGTAGGGGGATTGCTGGGTCGTATGGTAGCTCAATTTCCATCAGTTTTAGATATTGCCAAATTGATTTTCATAATGGTTGGGCATACTTACAGGTCCACCAGCAGTGGACCAGACTTCCTATCTCCCCACACTGCCTCCAACACTTGTTATTTTCTGAGTTTTTTTATTGGACTATCTTTGAGGGTATTAGGTGGTATCTCAGAATTGTTTTAATTTGCATTTTTCTTATGGCTAATGATCGGGAACAATTTTCTCATATGTTTAGTGGCCATTTGGATTTCTGCCCCTGTGAAACTTCTGTTCAGGTCCTTTGCCCACCTCCTTAGTCGGCTTTTAGTTTTTCTTATTGTAAGCTTACAAAGTATTGTAGATTTTAGTAATAAGACCTTTGTCTGATGTGTCATTGCTAAAGATGTTTTCCCCATCCGTGGACTCTCTTATTACTCTCTTGGTGAATTCTTTCAATGTACACAGGTGATTTATCTTCAGTATATCCTACTTGTCAATTTGTGACTCCTCTGTATTTGTATCCTTCCCTATTTCTGAAAGCCTATGTATTCCCTGTGCCAAGGTTCTCAGGTTTGTCCCAAATTCCCTCATTAATGGCCCTAATAGTTTGGGGTTTTATCTCAAGGTCTTTGATCCACCTTGACTTTATTCTTGTGCATAGAGTGAGGTAAGGGTCATGCTTCATTTTTCTGCAGGTAGATATCCAATTTTTTCTATCACCACTTATTGAAGAGGGCATCTGCTTCCCATTTGATATTTTTTGGGGGCCATTATAAAAAATCAGTTGTCTGTATGCTGATGTTTTTATTTCTGGGTTTTCAGCTCTTTTCCATTGGTCTGAATATCTGTCATTATACCAGTCCTACACTGTTTTGACCACTGTGGCTGTATAATATGTGCTAAAGTCAGGTAGAGCAGGCCCTCCCACTTTGTCCTTCTTCTTGAGGAGTTCTCTGCTAATTCTGGGCTTCTTCCCGCGACATATAAAGTTGGTAATCTATTTTTCCAATTCTTTGAAGAAGGATGATGGTATTCATATTGGGATAGCATTAAACTTACATAGTGCTTTGGGCAAAATTGACATCTTGGCTATATTGAGTTTTCCAATCCACAAGCATGGGATGTTCTTCCATTTGTTGAGGTCACTCTTGGTTTCTTGTAATAGTGTTCTCTTTTAATTTTTTTAATGGTTCCTCAGCTTCTGTGCCCCTCCTGATGACAGTGATGTGACATCAGATGACTGCTTAGTGGAAACTGAAGTGTTCTGAGTTGCGTGTTCAATTTTGCCTCACCACTCCTACATGTAAGCTAGTCTCCCACCTCAGCAGGCTGTTGCTCCAGACTATTTTGTCTCTATGCCAAATCAAACCAATCTCACCATCATCAGTCAATTCCAACTCATAGCGACCCTATGGACAGGATAGAACTATCCTAGTGGGTTTCTGAGACTATACCTCTTTATAGGAGTAGAAAACCCCGTATTTCTCCTGTGGAGCAGCTGGTGGTTTTGATCAGCTGACCTTGCAGTTAGTAGCCCCAGCACATAGCACACTATACCCCCAGGGCTCCTTCTGTCTCTGTGCAAGAGTGCACACATCCTGCTTTCACTTGATCTCAGAAATCTCTGTATGCCCTGATTATCTATTATTTGTCTCTCCTTGGGCTTCAACTTGACTTTTATTCAGCCTCGTCCTGTTTAGGTTTGTGTGCCTTTTGAGTAGATTTCTTCTCAAAATGAAACTTTTAAAAAGCTGAGAGTGGGGGAAAGAAAAAAGTTCCTTTTGTTATTTATTAGAGAGAGAAAAACTTGATATTTTCTCATATATGTAGAACTGTTTTCTTATTTATTCCCTTTGATTTTTGTTCTCAGCTGCCCAAGAAAATAGATATAGCCTGGAATAAAAAGATGCTTAAAACTGCCGGCATATGCACAACTGGTGAGATAAAGCACCCGAAGAAGCAGCGTTATGCCAAGATTGAGATTGCTCAAAAAGTCTGTGATTCTGCAGGTGATAGCAGAGGCAGGGCAACTTTACTTTCTGTGTGTTTTCCTTCTGCTACATTGTTACATTTCTCTACGATACTGATATTATCCAGCAGCCAGTATCATAAATTAAACGATTTTTCTATCTGTTGCTTATAGAACATTGAATACCTTACTGGCCTTGAAAATCCAACTTGGCAACCTTTTCTAGGCCTGTCTTCCCTTCTGCATTGCTCTAACCAAATTGGATGGTCATTGTGATTGCTCCCCACCCAGTACTCCGAAGGGCAGAAACCTTGTTACATATGGCTGTCCCACAAAAAGATAAGCACACTGGAGTTGTTCTGAAAATACTTGCTAAATATAGGTACTTGACCTAAGTAAGGCTCTCCGCTGCCATACTATGAATGAAATCAGGTTAAAGTAGGTGGAAATTTCAATTTTGAATCCCAGAAACTAAAACTAAAACTCATGCCTGTTTTCATGTTTGTGTAAATAATGTTGTATCTGGTCAGTTTGGGGGTAGCAGACTAGAAGAGAAATGGATAAAGTTCAAGCTTTCTTTTTCTTCCAAGACCGACTCCGGGATACTTTGGTCCATGAAATATGCCATGTAGCTTCCTGGCTACTTGATGGTACCCGAGATTCTCATGGTGACGCATGGAAGTATTATGCTCATAAATCCACTATGATACATCCGGAGCTGCCAAAGATCACCTGTTACCATAGCTACACAATTAACTACAGGATTCATTATGAATGCATTCAGTGTAAAACCAGGTAAGATCCTTCTCCTCAGACTTCTTCTGCTATTACTGCAATCTCCAAGTGACTCTGTAGTGATTTTATTCGGACTTGAGAGATAAAAACCACTATGCCCCTTTTCATGTTCTCTCTTTGCATTGTTTACCTCTAACTTGAGCCTACTTGACCCGTGCCCCTACTTGATATTCCACAGAAAATTTTTGATTTGAGTCCAAGGTCAACAGCTCAGAGACCATGTTGAGATCTATTAACTGATTGTTTTACATTTTTTTTTCATATATATGTGTGTGCATGGTATCTCTTTTCTTTCTAGGATTGGCCGCTACACTAGATCACTGAACACTGATCGCTGTATATGTGCTCATTGCAGAGGCCCTCTGGTTCTGCTACCCTTAACTCGCAAAGATGGAACCCCCATTGAGCCCTATGTGAGACCATTTGCTAAATATGTGCAGGAGAATTACAGACTTGTTAAACAGGAGTTGGGAGGAAAAGGCCATGGAGATGTGATGAAAAAGCTCAGCAAGGATTATATCGCAAGCAAACAAAAGCAAGGCTGTTGAGGTTATTGAGAGAAGATTTATATACGTAGACTCCTCTTGTTAGAAATATTTTTCAAAATCTCTTTGTTTCTGTCAATTAGCAAATATTATAAGTTCAATACTATTTGGGGGTTCATTTTGCTAATGATGATTGTTGTTAAGTAGGGATCCTATTGCTGAACATTTTGCAGCCTTGACAGTACTCTGGGGCCCTTTTGGAACCATTCTGGATGGATCTGTAGTTATAACGTGTAAAGTGCAAGCAAGCAGTGACTTTTTGGGAGTAGCAGGTGGAGAGAAGGAAAATAACACTGGAAAGAGAACGAGTTTTCCAAGGAGCACTGCAGAATCAGAACTGCTCTCAGAAGTAATCTGTTGCGGAATCTGGGAAATGAAGACAAACATGTTTCATTAATTTAGTTACTATTGACTTTGGATAAAGCCATCTGAGCCATGTAATTGTTCATTAAATAAAGCGTTTTGTGTACTTCGTTTGTTGCTAGAGTGTTCATTAAGTCCCTGTCCCAAGAACAGGAAAAGCACACATTGAAGAACCTGATACTTGCACATCTGAAGTGTTACAGGACACGTTTAAACATTCTCCATATTGTGTTTCTCCCTGGTCTCTGTAACAACCTGTGTATATTAGAAACCCCCCCCCTCTAAACTTCTAAGAGCTATCTAGACTGTAGATAGAAATCAACATTGTTTCAGTTTCCTGCTGCTGTTGTAACAGATTTCTATGAATCTAGTGGCTGAAAACCAAACACATTTATTCTCTTTTGGTTCTGAAAGTCAGAGTCTATCATGGGTCCCACTGGACAAAAATCAAGGTGTTGGGAGGGCTGTGTTACTTTTTGGAAGCTCTAGGGAAGAATTCAATCCCTTTTCATTTTCAGCTTCTAGAAGCCACCTGCATTCCTTGGGTCCTGGCTCCTTCCTCCCTCTTCTAAGCCAGTAACATAGCATCTCTGGCCCTACTTCTGTTGTTCCATCTCTTTCTCTGACTTTATCTTCTCTCCTGCTTCCTGCTTTCACTTTTAAGGACCTTTGTGGTTACATTCGGCCTACCTGGATAACCTAGGATAGTAGTATTTATTGGAAGAATTGAAATGAAATGGCCAGGTGATTATCAATGTAAATTCCTTTTTTTTTCATATATGCCAACATATTTACAAATTCTAGGGATTAGGACATGGGCATCTTTGAGGGACCATTTATTCTGCTTAGCATAAACATCTTTACTAGACCAGGATCACAGATAATTCTGCTTTTTTTTTAAATCACTTTATGGGGGCTCGTACAACTCTTATCACAATCCATCCATCCATCCATTGTGTCAAGCACATTTGTACATTTGTTGCCCTCATCATTCTCAAAACATTTTATTTTTACTTGAAACCTTGGTATCAGCTCCTCCTTTTCCCCTCCCTCCCTGCCCCCCCATGAACCCTTGATAATTTATAAATTATTATTATTTTGTCATGTCTTACACTGTCCAAAGTCTCCCTTCACCCACTTTTTTGTTGTCCATCCCCCCCGGAAGAGGTTTATATGTAGATCCTTGTGATCAATTCACCCTTTCTACCCCACCTTCCCCTTTCCCTCCTGGTATCACTACTCTCATTATTGGTCTTGAGGGGTTTATCTGTCCTGGATTCCCTTTGTTTCCAGCTCTTATCTGTACCAGTGTACATCCTCTGATCTAGCCGAATTTGTAAGGTAGAATTGGGATCATGATAGTGGGGGGGGGCATTAAAGAACTAGAGGAAAGTTGTATGTTTCATCGTTGCTATACTGCACCCTCCTTCCCGTGCGACCCTTCTGTGAGGGGATGCCCAGTTGTCTACAGATGGGCTTTGGGTCCCCACTCCGCACTGTCCCTCATTCTCAATGATATGAGTTTTTTTCTTTGATGCCTGATACCTGATTCCTTTGATGCCTCGTGATCACACAGGCTGGTGTGCTTCCTCCATGTGGTCTTTACTGATAATTCTTATAGGCATGTTATACAATTTCTTAAATATACTATGTGATCTCCCTTAATTTTGTAGATACTTGCATGTTCTTTTAGTAGCCCCAAAGCTGAAGCCTAACCACAGGTTGGATGGGATTGGGTGCTTGCATAATGTTGGAAGAGCTTCCCTAGCTAAATTCTCTACTTACTCTGCCCCATTGCTACCCCCAACTGATGTGCAGCTTCAGCAAATCCCCAGCTGGCATGTGAAACTGGACCACAGCACATCAGTGACTTCAGTATCGTGAACTGATGGTGCAGTGGATATGTCCCTGCAAGGTGGGGGGTGGGGGGTGTCTGCCCCTCTGCCTTAAATCAATAGCCCTGTCATCTGCCCTTCTGAGAAGCTGTGCATATTTCCTCCACTTACTTCAACCTCAGCTATAGCTATGGAAACATGCTCCCCACAGCCCACCCATGTTTCCAGGTGGCTCCCTTCTGTTTTCCTTTAATCCCCTAATAAGAGCTTGCATCACTTCTCACCTGAATAACCACTACAGCTTTCTGACTGATCTCTATGACACCATTGGCTGATTCCAAACCAACTTTGAGGCTTACCGTCTACCCCTTTCCTACCCAACTCTGGCCACTTGGGACCATTTATTATTCCTCCAGTTCAAACTGCATTGAATGTAATAACCAAAATTAGGCTTCAGGAATTGATGGAATATCTTTTCTCCTCTCGACCATTGCGAATACTTCCAGCTCTTTCAGGCCTGGTCAGTTCTGCCTTCAGCATGACTTCCCAAATGGCACAGTCCCCAAGCTTATGAGCCCCAGTGTTTACTGTCTATATGCTACTCATTTGTCTCATGATGAAGACTGCTTAATATTGTTACTTCGGGCCCCTTCCCCAAATTATGCCTAGACAATGTCTAGCCAAACCAACTGGCCAAGTGCCTGCTCTACATCAGTATGTGTTCTTCCCTGTGACTCAAAGGAATGCTGGGAGCACGGGGAAGACGGCAGGCAGATGTTCACTGAAGCAGGGTGGATTGGTCAAGACTCAGGGCCAGGCAGGGAGAAGTAGCAAGTATATTGACAGAGTCCAGGCCAGACTGGCAACAATGATGCACTCACACCCTGGTCCTGTCGAGTTTGTTTATTGGAAAGTTTTAAGCAGGATCTTAGACTTAAAACCAAGAATGAGTAAATACAGAGAGGTGTTAGGAATAATTGTTACAATTTTTACTGGGTAGGAAGTCTGGGCTAAGGGGGACTCTCTGTGTTGTTAGCATGTGGGGAAGGTCAAATTCCTGTTCCCGAATTAAAAGGGCAACAGGACTTTAGGTAGTAGGAGTGAGAGTGCCAATATTTCAGAAGGCCAACTACCGGGGAGATGGGCCAGTGCTGGGGCTATCAGCCACAGAGAGTGCTGTGTTGGTGGGGATGGGGGAAGGGCAAGGCTGTGGGGAGAGTCAGAGGCAGCCTAGCAGAAAGGGAGGGGAGGAGCCTGGAGTGTGCTGGAGTCAGCCTGGGTGGGTTAAAGGAAGCCCCCACTTCATAAACCCGAATAGGAGGCCTCTGTGATCTCTGACCAGGATGAATCCCGGTGGGAAGAAGGCTGCCGCTGGTGCCTCCTTTGCTTAGAGCAGCCCAGGTGCGTAAGCAGCATCCACATCCGTTCTCGGAACTTGATACCCACAAAGGCATACAGCAGTGGGTTGAGGCAGCAGTGCAGATAGCCCAGGCCTGAGGTGACTGACTTGGCCACGTCAACACGACTTTCTTGTTCACAGTTGCGGGCTAAGGCTCCTAGATCCATCAGGGTGTCCACCAGGACCACCAGGTGGTAGGGAGTCCAGCAGAGGGCAAAGGCTACCACTACTACCACCACTAGCCGCATGGCTCGCAGCCGCCGTTGACCCCTGGAGACCAGCAGCACAGCCAGGATCCGGGCATAGCAGTAGGCCATGACCAGCAGCGGCAGCAGAAAACCAGCGACCAGCTGCAGCATTCGAAGAGCTGTGCGGCCCAGTTGAGGGAAGTTGTGCCGGCAGTGGGTAGCATTGAGGCGCTCGTCATGGTGGGCTGATAGGAAAATCAGATCCGGGAGGGCCAAGAGCAGACAGAGCCCCCAGACTATGACACAGGTGAGGGTCACACGAACTGGCGGGCCCCGGCGGTAGAGTTGGGTGGCATGCACAATGCTCAGGTAGCGGTCAAAGCTGATGCAGGCCAACAGGAGGGCCCCTGCATAGAAGTTGATGTTGAAGAGGGCACCTGCCACTTTGCAGAGGCCAGAGCCAAAGACCCACTGGACAGCAGCATCCACTGCCCAGAGCGGGAGAGTCAGCACCAGCAGTACATCAGCCACAGCCAGGTGCAGCAGGAAGGTGTCGGTACTGCTTAGGGACTCCCGTTGGCTCAGAAGTACAGCTGCCACCGCACCATTGCCCAGCAGCCCCAGCAGAAAGAGGAGGCCATCAAGGGCGGGCAGGAAGGCCCGGTTAAAGCTCTGGGTTGAATCCTGTAGGCAGGGTGGCAAGGCACAGCAGACATCTGTCTCATTGTCTCCAAAGTCATAGGAAGAGCTATAGTTTTCTTGGAGGAAGGGCCAATCCGAGGCTTCTAGCACCACTTGGTATTTGCTCATCTGTGGAGGGAGGAAGGGACTGTGTACAGGTCTGTGCAGTGGCTCCTTCACTCCTTAGTCTAAGGAATGGTTTTGGAGGGGAGCTCCTCTGGAGGGGAGGACTAAACCATCCACCCCTTTCTTCGGTCCAACCCCCAGTGGCCCCCACAGGGCTCTGCAATGCTTCTCAAAGTTGCAATGCGTCTTTTTCACTTTTCTAGGCTGCGTAGTGATGCAGGGACTCCCCTGTGTGCAGACTTCTTCCTGCACTTTCTCTCCCTGCTCTTCCTTTATTGTTTGCTGGCCTCAGTGCGCTGGCCACTGCCCATTTCAGTCAGCCAGCTGCCTCCTCTTCAGCCCTTGTCTAGGGACCTTAACTTCCGGCCTCCCATGGGGGCCTCCCTACAAATCACTGCTGTTCCCAAACACAGGACTCTTGCCAGTCCCGCACTCTGAGGCCTGCCCAGTAGGGGCTCCCCCCTCCCAGCCCTAGTAGAAATAGCCTTTATCCCAGAACTGCAGGCCTCCCCAGTGACAATTTAATGTAGCATTTAAAACGTCAGAACTGAAGGGGGCCTTATAGGTCATTGAGGTTAAGCCTGTACCCTCTGTGTGCTGGTAGCTGAGGCACCAAAGCCAGAGAGAGGAGAAAACATACCCGTAGTCATACGGCAAGTCAGTGGCCAACCTGGTTTTCCAATTCCCCATCCAGTGCTTCTTCCACCTCCAGTTCTGCAACTTCTGCCTACTCACCCAACCTGGCTTGTGGGTCAGCCTGAATGCTTCTCTGGGGGCTTGAGCTCACTTTTGTTTTTGTTTTTTAACATTTTATTAGGGGCTCCTACAACTGTTATCCCAATCCATACACACATCAATTGTGTAAAGCGCATTTGTACATCGTTTCTCAAAACATTTTCTCTCCATTGAAACCCCCGACATTAGGTCCTCATTTTCCCCCTCCCTCCCCGCTCCCCCCTCCCGCATGAGCCCCTGATAGTTTATAAATGGGTACTTTGTCATCTCTTGCCCTGTCCGACGTCTCCCTTCATCCACTTTTCGGTTGTCTGTCCCCCAGGGAGGAGGTCACACACAGTTCCATGTAATCGGTTCCCTCTTTCCTACCCATTCTCCCTTTACCCTCCCTGTTGAGCTCACTTTCTCAGGCATGGCCCGGCCAGGCTACACGGTGGCACTTACCTCAGGGACCATGGCTGGGCCGGTGCTCAGGCAGTCTGGATGCTTGTGGTCGGGAACCTGTGCTGCACAGAGGAAGTGATGGTTTCACGCGGTTCACAGCAGCAGCCTCTGCCCTCCGCCAGGCCTACTGAGACTCAAGGCCACCAAGGCCCTCCTGCCTGTCACTGCCCTGGCTGAGGGAAGCTGCTTTAGAGAAAGTGGCAACAGGTCTGGGGCCCGCAAGTCTTGGCCCTGTGGAAGAGCCGGGGGGTTGGGTTGTGGAAAGTTCTCCGCTGGAAGGGAAGACTTACTCTGCCAGGGGCCACCCTGACTTCTGCATGAGTTTGGCCGGTGCTCAAGAAATTAGAATTGGCGCTTATCTTCATGGCAGTGGGCTTGGGATTTGGGGGGCCTGGACTGGGCTTGAGCTTGATATGACCATAAAGACTGGATTTTAAATAGGTTACATCTGGAAATGACGGGAACTGACTTAAAACAATGAAAATATTTGAAAAGAATCTATCACTTCAAGTCTCAGTCGTTCTCATCAGCTCTCCATTAATCCACCAAACCCAAACCAAGCTCTGTGCCATGGAGTCAACGCACTGTTTATGGGAGTAGAGAGTGGAGCTGCTGGTGGTTTTGAACTGCCAACCATGCGGATCGCAGCCCGGCGCAGAGCCACAACACCACCAAGGCTCCTCCACTAACTGATAAGAGCAAGGAAAGAACTGGCTGTGCTCAGTGCCATTTTAGGGATCTTTCAGACACTGCCTCACTCTGCTCTCTCAATTCCTCTGTAGTGTTGGTGAAACAGACGCAGAAAGGGGAAAACAGGCTTTCACCACCCACAGCACATATGGGCGGGCACTAAGGCTCAACCCATGCCAGTCTGACTCTCCCTTCACCATGCATTACACTGACTTCAGTTCGTTCCTAATGGACGAACTGTGGTATATTCTTATGGCTGAAAACAAATCAACTCAAGCGACAGAATTTAATATGGTTTTGTCTTGAAAGCTGATGACTTCATGGTGGATGGGAGGGAAGAAGTCACAGAATACTGTGTAGTTTGCCACCGCTTATGTAAATCCTAAACACCACACACAAAACCAGTGCCACATTGTTTGGGATACATATATTCACCAGGTAGTTTAAAAACAAGGACTGGAGACATAGTTAAGAGAGTAGTTGCTCTCAAGAAGCAAGAAGATGGGGAATGAGTTTGGAAGGAAGTATGTAGGGGGCTCACAATTTTTAGGAAAAGCTATAAAACAGCATCTTTCCATTATATTAGTAACAGTGACAACTAAGTGGTGTAACCATTCCTCTTTCCTGCCCCCAGTTGAGAAGTGTGCGCATGGGAACCCATGGCCTTGGGGTTCAGGCTGCTGTCAGGTGCTTCACCGAAGCTTCCCAGGCTTGTATCTGGAAGTGAGTCTTAACTAATTGGCAAGATGTGCGCTTGGGAGACCTCAGGGCCTCTTTCTTTTCGTAGGCTGTACACAGAAGAGGTGACCATCCTTGCTCTGAAACCATTTACTACCTGCTGGATCCAGACTGGAGGGAACTGAGGCCTGGGAGAGGTCAGGAGCTGTGCATGTGAGAAGATGGGTGGGTTCCTGAAGCCATGTCAGTTAGGATAGTAGGGCATAGCAAGCGCCTGTTGCCTGTGAGCGTGAAGAAGAGGGAGGGAACTATGGTTTACCGATGCTGAGCTGCAAAGAGATTGAATTTCATCAGGCTTCTAAAAATGAGAAAAAGCAGGACAACAAAAAGTTAATGTGGAGTCTGTGCCAATAAAACTGTTTTGAAAAAAATAAAAGGACACTAAGATTAAAACAATACAAAAATGACCCTTTATGAAATAATAGTAAGAATAGATGGTAGTACTGAAAATATCTCATATTGACAGAAGTTGGCAATCTAATCTGGGTCCTCCAAATGTTGAAATATAAGGAGCCTTAGTGCTGCAAGCAGTTTTCCATTGACTGATAACCTATAGGTCAGGGGTTCGAACCTACTTAGTGGTTCTGAGGAAGAAAGGTCTGGTGATCTGTTTTCCTAAAGATTATAGCCAAGAAAATCCTATAGAATAGTTCTGCTCTGTAACACACAAGATTGCCATGAGTTGGGAGCCAACTTGACAGCTACAATAACGTGGAATATGAGGGTTTTTTTTTAACTTTGTGGGAAAATTCCATTATCTTTTAATTCTGCTCTTCCTTGAACTTTCTGACATACCCATTCACAAAGTCTAGGAATCCCTAATACTCTTCCTGTGCCCCAACCCCTTGTTACATCGGTATAATAAACATGAGACGTTCATGGCAAGGGCTTTGGAAAGGTGCAAAGAGTTTTCCTTTCAGAGTGGCATGTGACCTGATGGGCCAGCCTGGGCTGTGGGTCTGGGTTGTCTTCACTTGATGTTGTTCTGAAGCGCAGCGGAAAGAACACTCAACAGCTCTGGGCTCCAACCCTGATGCCATCCTATTTAAGCTGTGTGACCTTGGACAAATTCCACAACCTTTTGTGAACAGGTTTTCTCAACATAATTTTTACGAGATGAAGATAATCAAGGCTATAAGTACAGGATGTGGCCCTTAGTTGAGATTGTTAAGTAAGCAGGATATTCACTGTAACCCTAAAGTCACTGGGAGCCTCTCATTGCAGCCACACCTAAGGCAGAGTATAATGATGAGAGGAGGTGTAGGCTTGGCCTGAACCCTTGTCTTCCAGGAAAACTACCCTTTGGATTAGCTGGGAGGGTTTGACCAGTCCTAGCCTATTCCATCTGCTGACTGCCTAGTTGTGTGATCTTGCACAAATCATTTCATAAGGATAATAAGCATTTGATAGGCTTGCTCAGTGACTCTAGGCACAAGGATTTGGGGAAGGGCCCCAGTGAGCAGCAGAATGGCAGTTGCGCAGCAGGATTCACAGATAAGCCATCTGGAAGATTCTGAGGCTGAGCCATGCTCTCTAATTCGGTCCTCATCAGTCCAAAGCAGCCCCTAGACCTGGTCAGGGGGCTGCAATCTGGGTTCTGCCAGCTGCTCCTTCCTGTTGTGCCCTCCGGAGCAGCCAGCAGGAGAAGCTTAAAGAGGAAGTTAGAGTGAAGTTGCTCTGGGCCCCACCTGTGGTCAAGGTGTGAAATGTGCACCTGGCTGGGCCCTGCCACACCTCCCCCTGTTTTTCTTTCTTTCTTTCACACCTCTGGGCTGTGGTTTGGGGAGACAAGGAGACTCGAAGGTCTGAGCCCTGGGCCCAGTCCTTTACAGGAAGGAGGGCCCCTACCAGGTTGGCCAGGGAAGGGGGCCATTTCCTCCACCTTCTCTACCGTGTCTTTTGCATCACAGCATCTCTTAGAGCTCCTTAGAACTCTGCTTCTAAAAGTCCCTGGATCCAGGGTCCTGGTCCTATTTCATTAGAGCAGCAGGCGCAGACCAGCCAGAAGTTCCTGCGAGGGACAAGAAGTTGGTAGGCTGGGACTGAGACGTTACATGAAATTCTGGAGAGTTCTATTCCTGCGCAGGGGAGAGGGTCTGCACCAGATGGGGCTTCGTACTTCTGGTCCTAAAATTCACAAGGAAAGACGTGCTCGAGGTGCAGGGAGGCTCAGGAACTGGGCACTGCCCCTCTCTGTCTCTCTTCCTGCAACTCTGGGGCCCTACTGGGAGATAAGGCCTTCTAAGGGCTGGGCTGAAGGCTAAGTTCTAAGGAGCCCAGTAGATTGGGAGGCATTCTAGTTCATGAGAGTGAATTCACACAGCTATGGGGGTACTCACTCTCTGGGGCCAAGGACAACCTCAAAGAGGAGGTGAAGTTTGAACCTGGGTCTTCAAAAATGTTGCCCCAGGTTGCCGGATGCCAAAGGGGAGACAAGGCAGTGGGGGCGGTGGGAACAGGAGCCAAGGCAAGGACATGAGGAAGGCACTTGTGAGGTCAGGAGGGTAGATGAAGCCAGAGAGTAGCTCAGAAACGAAGCCCACCACCAAACACCAGTGCCAAGACTGGGACCTTCCCGCTATCCTGTTCTAAGCAGTGCCTAGGAACTGTTAAGTAAAAATAGCTTCCATTTATCAAGCTCTTACTTTCATCCGCATACCTCTTCTGAATCTTTTGACTACTTGGTGAGTCAGAAATGACTGTACCCATTCTGTGGAATGGAAATAGACATTCAGAGAGATGAAGTGAACTCTATAAAGCTAGCCAGCCAGCCAGCCAGCCAGCCAGCAGGATTTAGAACAAGATTCCTATCCAGGTTATATTTTAACATGCTATGTTAATTGCTTGGGCCGGAGAGCCATGCAAACTCCTGAACATACATCTGCTGCCCAAGAATTTTTTCCTTCAGGACCATATCTTTTTCCCACATGACCCCCACCCCCACAAATGTCTGTTGGCTAGTGAGAGCAGATGGTAATCTGGTTGAACCTGTGCAGTAGAGAGAGCTTTGGTAATCTTTGTTTCATCCTGCTCTTCTTGCCCTGGTCCTTGCCCTACCAGACCCACAGCCACTGAGTTGATTCTGATCACAGTGACCCTATAGGACAGAGTGGAACTGTTCCTCAAGTTTCCAAGGCTGTAGGTGTTTTGTTTTTCATTTTAGACATAAGCAAACAGCCCCATCTTTCTCCTGTGGAGTGACTGGTAGGTAGAGCTGCTGATATTGCAGTTAGCCACTCAGTGCTTAATTCACTTTGCTACTAGAGTACCTTTCCTGCCTACCAGGGAGAAGGACTGTTGGCATCTCTGGGATGAGGGGCCCAGGAGACCGAATAAATACCTGCTGAGTATATGGTGCTCCTAGATATCACCACCCTATCCAAGGCCAACTCCTGAAGGACTGGCTGGGAAAATTCATCACCTCCTGAGGGAGCATGCCTCTGGTCCCATGCTGCCCTTTACTTGACGCTACCTTAGCACAAGCCTGTGCATGCTCTCTTGACGGGCAGATGACAGCATGGCCACTGGGCAGTCATTGGATTACAGAGACTTGACCTCTGGATGGAATTGATGAATTCCTGAGGCCTGTCTCCCTGTGCTGCTTGGCTGGACCACTCCTTGGAATAAAGTCATTAGTAGGCCCAATGTTTGCTGCTTGCATTCCCTTGGGTTTCCCTGCAGGGTGAGACTGAACAGGGAAATAGACCAGCTAATAGTTTTTGATCCCTTAACTATGTGCCCTGGACTGTTTTAAGTGTTTTATTTGGATTAATTAGTTTACTACAACGGTGTGATAACTATGATGTCATTGGTATTATCATCAGCCCTATTTTGCAGATGACAGAAACACATAGAAAGTTTAAGGAACTTGCCCAATGCTGGTAAGTGGCAAAGAGCTCATGTTCGTCTCTAGTACCCTACAGTGCCTGTTAAGTTTAGAGCGCTTGTGACTGAGGACAGTGCACAAAGATTACTTTGGTCTCATCTGTAATGTTTTACAAAAAGGCTGTATTCATATTACACCTGTGCTAATTAAACAGTCATTACAAATCGAAATGAAACTCAGCAAAAAAACTAGGTCAATATTGCAACTTAAATATTATTATATATTAGTATATCCATTTTAGTTGCTAACTATATTGAAAGAGAATGTTCTTGCTTGTAGGAAATACACGTTGGATATTTAGAAGCAAAGGACCGCTGTGTCTGCAGCTTTCAAATGATTTAGAAAACAAATGTGGGTGCAGCTACTGCCCCTGATGCTGGGAGTTGAAGTTTCAGAAGGAGAGCTTGTGAGCTGAAGAAACACCACCCCCAAAAGCTTCCCGCTCATTCTCTCACATTCCCCGTCACCTCCTCTACTAGTTTCTCAGAAGCACCAAATTGTGTCTTCTGAAATGTTGCCAGCTTTCAGTGAGACTTCTAATGTTGAAGGAAGCCAAGGTCCGGTGAAGGGTTGGAATCCATATCTAAATGGCAACCGAAGAAGCTAATAAAACAAAAGCAATAGGAAGAGCAACGAGAACTCTGCAAGCAAAAGTGAAAAGAAAAACACAAGGGAAAAAATGACAGCAACAGTGTCAGCTAGAATCCAGCTCTGATGGACATGGCAGAAAAGAAATCCAAGGAGACGTTGTTCATAGCACACTTCACCTTGTCATTGACTGTAGTTCTGATGACTTGATGGTCTTAAAGGACATTAAGGAACTTCATAAACAGATTCCACGGTGTTATGCAGAAAACCGACAAGGCTTGCATCCTGTGCAGTTGTTTTTTTAAAAAAATAATTCCAGGTCTGTTTTTTTACCCTTTAAAAAAATCATTTTATTAGGGGTTCATGCAACTCTTATCACCATACATACATCAATTGTGTTAAGCACATTTGGACATTCATGGCCCTCATCCTTCTCAAAGCATTTGCTCTCCACTTAAGCCCCTGGCATCAGGTCCTCATTTTTTTCCTGTGCAGTTTTACATGACAAGCCATGGGGGCCAGCTGGAAAAAAATATGGATGCAAATGACAAAGGATGGGTCCACTGGACAGATATCCACATCCAGCCAGAGCATTATCGTGAACTCATAAAGAAAGGAGACCTGATTTATCTTACATCAGATTCACCCAATGTACTGAAGGAATTAGATGAATCAAAGGCTTATGTGATTGGAGGATTAGTAGATCACAATCATCACAAAGCACTGACGTATAAACAAGCATCAGGTTACGGAATTGAACATGCACAGCTCCCGCTTGGAAATTTTGTGAGGATGAATAGTCGAAAAGTTTTGGCAGTTAATCATGTGTTTGCGATTATTTTGGAATACCTGGGAATGATATTGACAAGAGGTATTTTTCGCTCTTTCCCCACCATATAAAGGAGCTGTTGCCACAGACAACGCCTGAGTAAGTTCTGCATCTGGCCAGAACTCAGCCAGTGTTGAGGGTGGACCCGACAGCGACTCCAGTGAGGAGGAAACCAGCCGGCATTACTAGAGTCAGCCCAGGAAGAAGAGAAGCAGGATCAAGAAAACAGCACAGACTCTACAACCAACTCTGTGCCACACTAATGCTGTCTGGTTTCCTTCGTGTTTAGGGGGGAAGAAAGGAGAAGCGAGGTTCTTCACGATATTCAGAATTGAAAGGAAATTATCTTCTATTTTCTGTTGTGAAGGGGGTTTTTTTGGTTTTGTTTTTAATTAGAACTAAAGAATAAGGGGGGGAAAAAAAGAAAAAAAAAGCGCAGAGAAAGGATGATAAAGAACATAGGTCAAATGTTGACAATTGGCACTCTGGGAAAGAGTATGAAGCCTTTCTTTGTTTTCTTCCAGTATCTTTTCCACAAATTCAAAATTATATAAAAATAAAAGTTATCAAAAAGAATGACTATTATGCAGAATGGGGTTGGCATCAGTTACTATTCCCAGGACCAGCTTAGAGGCCTTGTAAGAACAAACTAATGCCTAGGCTACCGGGGGGCGGGGGTGAGCATTTAGGAACTAGAGGAAAGCTGTATGTTTCATCGTTGCTACCCTGCACCCTAACTGGCTCATCTCCTCCCCGCGACCTTTCAGTAAGGGATTTCTAGTTGCCTACAGATGAAGGCTGTAAATCTTTACGGGAGCAGAAAACCACATCTTTCTTCCACGGAGAAGCTGGTGGTTTCAAATTGCTGACCTTGCACAACCAGGGCTTCTTACATAGTACTCGCTAAATGTCAAATGCTATGTTAGGCACTCTTACTTAGACATATTGTCAAAACAACTCTTTGAATGCCTATTCTATTTTTATTTATTTATTTAATCATTTTATTAGGGTCTCATATGACTCTTATCACAATCCATACATACATCAGTTGTGTAAAGCACATTTGTACATTCATTGCCCTCATCATTCTCAAAACATTTGCTCTCCACTTAA
>NW_022111315.1:49980-51505 GCF_000313985.2 Echinops telfairi | reverse complement strand
GCCTTGAATGCCTATTTTAAAGATGAAGAATGAGACTCAAAGAGCAGAAGTAATGTGTCCAAAGTCAATAACTGGTCAGCTAGGATTTTAAATCAGGAAGTCTAGCTTCAAAGTCTACATTCTTAACCACCTTGCACTATTGTCTCTGGGAATGTGAGACCAGTAAAGGTTGTTGTTCGGATTTAGAAGGAACACAAGTTGACTTATGTTGATCTCTTGCTGATCCTGGTCTTATGGTTCATTGCGAAAATCATTGCAAAGGTTACTGAGGGGAGATTGTGTAGGAGATGGGATACAATCAAAGCTAGGCCCTTCCTTGAACAAGGGAGTTCCTCACATATTCCACAGTGGGGTGCCAGGACAGAAGAGTGCAGGTTTAGGAATCAGGAAGTAGAGGTGGTTACCAAGGAAACCAATGATGTGGTAAAGCTGAGAGCCCAGCCTGTCTGTTTCTAGAAAAATAATGTAAATTACATATTTTAAAAAATTCAGCCTCTTTGAGGGGAGGGCTTAGGACAAACTCTGCATGGAACGCAGGTGGATTTTTAGCCTATCTGCTAGTTATCTTTCACATAACTACCCGGGATATTCATAAATTACTAAGCTACTATAGATAGCTTCTAGTAGCTAGAGCAGCATTTTGCATATGACAAGGCAGGGGACAATGGATGGCTGAAAAGAATGAGAATGAGGGAGGTGGTGGAGGTCGGGAAAGTGTCTAGGAGTGGGAGGACAGTTTGGGAGTAGGTAGGTGCAGGAAGACTGGGTTGAGAACTGGAAGATATTAGCATAAAAGGAGACTGTTTAGTCTCATTGACCTCCGGCATTTTTTGACAAGAAACCTTTATATCCATTCCTATGATTGCTATTAGAATTAACAAACAAACCAAAAAACAAGTTCTCTCTGGGACATCCTTTAGCAAACACCATTCTAGGACTCAAGGCTTTTCTCCTGGCTGTTTTTCAAGGCTGTGGCTCAGCCCACCTACACAGCCTAATTTTCCACTTTGTTTTGTGCATCCTATGGTCTAGCCTAGGGGTTGGCAAACTTTTGAGGCAGAAGAGCCAATCCTGTCTCTTACAACAATTTAAAGATTATTCAAGTGCCATAAATATATTTTTACAAACAAATGATATCACTATTATCTGGATAACATTTTTAAAAAACGTTTAGTTTTACTTCACAGCTACATGTATGTACTTAAAGAGCTGCACATAGTTCAAGAGCTGGTCCAGTCAAACTGCACCACATGCTGCGACAAATTGCCCCAACTTTCCACTGTTGACTGGCAACTCTTCCCAAGTCCCACCCGCCATCCCGGAGCCAGAGATGCAGCTAAGAGCCAGCCACAAAAGCATAAAAATATCCCTTTAGCCTCTCCTCCCAGAAAATTTTATTTCAAAGGTCAGCACTGAAGGTGCAGCTCACAGAGAGGGACATGTCTGATCAGAGCACACGGGAGCAAATGAAGGGGGAGGAAGAGAGAGTGGAGCACATCCTGGCCCACCAAGCCTTGAGGACGAT
>NW_022111315.1:47269-48503 GCF_000313985.2 Echinops telfairi | reverse complement strand
GATGAGCCAGTCAGGGTGCAGTGTAGCAGTGATGAAACATACAACTTTCTTCTAGTTCCTAAATGCTTCCTTCCCACCCATTATCCTGATGCCAATTCTACCTTACAAATCTGGCTAGACCAGAGGATGTACTCTGGTACAGATAGGAACTGGAGTTGAGGTCTATCCCGATGGGGCCTTGTCTGTAGACCCACATCATTGGAAATGCCTCACAGAGTAACTCTGTGGTTTGCTTTACTTGCAGAACTGCTATTGGTTGGATCTGTGAGGAAGAACTACAAGACATATTTGTAGATAGTAGGAACAATCTAATAGGTACTTAAAAAAAAAAAAAAAAGGAACTGGAAACACAGGGAATCCAGGATGGATGATCCCTTCAGGATCAGTGGTGAGAGTGGCAATACCGGGAGGGTGGAGGGAGGGTAGGGTAGAGAGGGGAAACCGATTACAAGGATCTACATATAACCTTCTCCCTGAGGGACAGACAACGGAGGAGTGGGCGAGGGGAGATGTCAGACAGAGCAAGATATGACAAAATAATAATTTTTAAATTATCAAGAGTTTGTGAGGGAGTGGGGAGCAGGGAGAGAGGGAGGAAAATGAGGAGCTGATGCCTGGGGCTTATGTAGAGGGCAAATATTTTGAGAATGATGAGGGTAACGAGTGTACAAATGTGCTTTATACAATTGATATATGTATGGATTGGGATGAGAGTTGTATGAGCCCCCAGTAAAATATTTTTTTAAAAAGCCCTTTAATTTGTCTGACTCCTGAAGCTTCTATGATGCCCCAGTTTTGACTAACCTTGCCAAGACCTGGAGCTGCTTCCCCCTTCTCGTGGATGTCACTTTGGTTCTAGGTCACTGTGTGAGGGGATCACTTCCTGGCCATTGGTGGTGGGCCATCAGTGAGGGAATTGGGACCAACCTGAGGACTTTGGCACAGGGAATACATAGGCTACCAGAAATAGGGAAGGACACAAATACAGATGAGTCACAAATAGACAAGTGGGATATACTGAGGATAGAACACCTGCTTATATTGAAAGAATTCACCAAGAGAGTAATAAGAGAACCCACCGACTGGGAAAACGTCTATAGCAATGACATATCAGACAAAGGCCTTATTACTAAAATCTACAATACTTTGCTAGCTTCCAAAAAGAAAAAAACTAATTGCACACTAAGGAGGTGGGCAAAGGACCTGAACAGAAGTTTCACAGGGGCAGAAATCC
>NW_022111315.1:43055-44867 GCF_000313985.2 Echinops telfairi | reverse complement strand
AGCCCCTAATAAAACGATTAAAAAAAGATATGAAAAAAGAAATTTAAAAAAATAAAAAATAAAGATGCAGTGAAAAAGAACAAGAAAATCCATTTGGTGATATCTAAAACAGATGTAAAATGAGCTACCATACGACCCAGCAACCCCTCTACTGGGCATATACCCAGAAAAGGCAAGAAACAAACCATGGCCAGACATCTGTGGTCCAATGTTAATCGCGGCACAATTCACAATTGCAAGGAGTTGGAAACAACCCAAATTTCCATCAACAGACGAGTAGATTAAAAAACTGTGGTACATACATACAATGGAGTACTATGCATCCCTAAAAAGCAGTGATGAACACATAAAGCCCATTGCCACATGGGAAGAACTGGAGGAAATTATGCTAAGTGAAGTAAGACAAGCACAAAAGGACAAGTACAACATGAGCCCGTTGAGGTAAGCTTAAAAAAATGCAAAAGGGGCATAGGGAAAAAGCTACTGTATACAAACATTCCTGGAGTGAGGTCCAGGGGCCAGACCAAATCCAGGGATACATATGGTAGCCAACTGAAAAGGAAGGGGGAGAAAGGGAAAAAAAAGCAATGGGTAGCGGGGGAACAGGGCATTAACCCACCCAAGGGGAGTGTATTGTTTATATCTCCACAGGTTTAGAGGGACCAGACTTCAACCAGGTTCTCCAACATGTGCATGCAACATAATGGCATGAAGCAGGGGACCAGTAGAGCTCTCTGAGGGGCTGGCTCCAATCCCAACTACATGGACCACCGCCCCTCCCCCCAGAAGAATTTACTTCAGAGGACAGCACTGAAGCTACAGCTCAGGGAGAGGGTTATGTCCGATCAGTGCGCACGGGAGCAAATGAAGGGGGAGGAAGAGAGAATGGTGCACATCCTGGCCCACCAAGCCTTGAGGATGATATCCCTGCTCAGAGCAGCCAATGCACAGAAAGGACCATACGGACTCACTGACCCATAGCCCTACAGAGGACAACACTGGAGACACAGTGTGGGAATTGCGCCCAATCTGATGCCACCACACCGAGGCAGAACCCCAAAGGCATGCAACAGCACAGCATGGGGAGCAGAGCAAGGAAGTCTCAAGGGAGTAACAAAAATAGACCTTGGAGCCAGGGCGTGGCACCCCATCATTCTTGACCGGAAAACACTTGTAAAGGTCAACAAACAGACCTTGAACTGTTTACACGATGATGGGGAAATAGATCTATGTGCATATATTTATAGGTTTATTATTAAGGTAGCAGATGCGCATTAGGCCTCCACTGGAGAACTCCCTCATGCAAGAACACTTTGTTCTATTAAACTGGCATTCCACGATGTTCACCTTCCCTACACGATCGCTGAAGACAGAGCATGTGCATAAGCAATGTGGTGAAGAGAGCTGATGGTGCCTGCCTATCAAAAGATATAGCGTCTGGGGTCTCAAAAGCTTGAAGATAAACAAGCGGCCATCTAGCCCATAAGCAACAAAGCTCACATGGAAGAAGCACACCAGCCTGTGTGATCTCGAGGTGTTGAAGGTATGAGGTATCAGGCATCAAAGAACAAATATCATATCATTGTGAATGAGGGGGAGTGCAAAGTGGAGACTCAAAGCCCATCTGTAGGCAACTGGACACCTCCTTACAGAAGAGTCTCAGGGAGGATATGAGTCAGTCAGAGTACAGTATAGCACCAAAGAAACATACAACTTTCCTCTACTTCTTTAATCCTTCCCGCCCCCATTATCATGATTCCAATGCTACCTTACAAATCTGGCTAGACCAGAGGATGTACACTGGTACAGATA
>NW_022111315.1:39123-42342 GCF_000313985.2 Echinops telfairi | reverse complement strand
GGCGGTTGGTGACCTGCCTTGTGATTGGCTGCTGTGCTGACATAGCCTAGCTCTCTCTACAAATAGAGGAAGATATGGCATCAGACAGAGAATTGAAGGACTGCTAGTTTCTCAACTTTCTCTCACAGACGTGAGTTGCACTGAGCCATTTGTAGTGCTTTCTAATTTAACTGTTTATTTCTTGCATTATATATTTATCTATATATGATTTAACAGTTCATTTCTCGTTATATATCTAAGTATCTTTATAAATAAATATATTAAATTATCAGCAATTTGGTTTTATCTCTCTAGAGAACCCTAACAGAAGCTGATACCATGGGCTCAATAGAATGTAAATGTCTAGAAAATAATGACGGCAATATGTGTACAAATATGCCTGATACAATTGTTATAAGAGTTGTGAGACCCCAATAAAATGGTCTTTTGAGAAAAAAAAGAGGCCTCCAAATCTTTGTAATATATGGCCAGGGTGGAAAAGCACTAGACAATAATGTTTTGTTTTGTTTTAAATTTTTAAAAATTATTTTTAGAGACAATAATAAATTTAAAGGCAATTGCTTATGAACATTATCCTTAGGAGTAACTTTGAAATCAATAAGCTTCTAACTCTGATATCAACAATTAACCTTTTAACCTATTCAATGAACTAACAAATGTGAAAATAACAGTAACATTCCTGTACTAGGGAGATGATTCTAAGCAAATGTGAGTTGTAGCTAAAAGTATAAGAGAAAACATGATTGAGGTTCTGTATGTTCAACAGTCACAGACCACTGAACCCCAGATGAAGACTACAGGGCCATGGGTGGTGGGGACCAGGGGAGCCATGAGAGAGCTGCTAAGGGTTTCCTGGAAAATTAGATGGTATTTTTTTTAAAGCTAAGTCTGGTGGTCTGTGGTCCAGTAGTCTGTTGGCGTTATTACCTTTTTTTGCTTTAGAAGGACTGGGACAATACTTTCCATGACTGTCTTATTCTGCATACATATACGTCTGAGTACAATTGCTAGGTTATTGGGTAGATGTATGTTAACTTAGTAGAGACAATGTAGTCTCTTCAGGAACTCCACACTGGTTCTCTGGGTGATGGGCCAATTTTTTTGCCTAAGTATTAAGTGTATGAGTACATAAGAGATTAAAGTTAAATTATATGATGCCTTACAAAAGATTGATTAAACCCTTGAGATCAGGGACTTTAAAAAATGATTGTTCTTTACTTTATCCAAAGGGTCTTAAAAATGTTTTTTATTGTATATTCAGTGAAGGTTTCATAGCAGTTTCTGTTCCCACTGAATAATTTCTACACAAGTTGTTCAGTGACATTGGTTACATTTTTCACAATGAATAAACAGTTTCATCATTTCCATTATGTTTTTTCTGTTTCCATTAATCGAATTTCCCACTACTACATTTTCTTTTAAAAAAAAATAATTATTGAACATTTGATCTCATATGGGTGATTTTTAATGGATGATTTTACTTTTTGAGCCAATTTGTTACCTCTGGGATTTTTTTTTTCTTAATCATTTTATTGGAAGCTCCCTCCTCCAGGGAGTTTTGATTCAAAGTTTTTTTTTTTGGTTTCCCAATCTCAACCAGTCCAGTAAGACTGTTCCCCACTCCACAGAGTCCAAGAATTTGGAGTTTTCGCTTACATTTTCTCCAGGGTTCTTGTGTTGTGGCCCTGATTAGAACGATCAGTAGTGGTAGCCAGGTATTGTCTAGTTCTTCTGGTCTCAGGGAGATAAGGCAAAGATTCATTTGTTCTACAGACTAATTTCTTCTTTGAGTCTTTGGTTCCTTTCTTTCTCTTTTGTTCTGGACAAGTGGAGACCAATAGTTGTATGTTAGATGGCCATTCATAAGCTTTTAAGATCCCATACACTACTTAGCAAACCAGGGTGCAGATCATAACTTATGAACTACTTTATGCTCATTGACAGAGATGTCTCATGAGATTATGGTCATAATCTTTCAAACCCAG
The DNA here is from genome assembly GCF_000313985.2 of Echinops telfairi. Taxonomy (NCBI): domain Eukaryota; kingdom Metazoa; phylum Chordata; class Mammalia; order Afrosoricida; family Tenrecidae; genus Echinops; species Echinops telfairi. Next base: position 40,357 of record NW_022111315.1, on the reverse strand, counting down.
AAATCCAATCCCTCAAGATTTTGTTATGTCCAAGAAATATCAGTCATTTCACCGTTATGTGCTTTATTATATACATACATACAGTGACATAGATGCAAACATATTTACATATGAAGGGATAAAAAACCGCAAACAAACAGAAAAAAGCTCTGCTGGGCAGATCTTTTGTAGTACACCATTTTCCCGCTAGGAGAACATCAAGAAACTCACTCTGAGTTAGTGCACCCAGTGGCATCACCTCAAACCTCATTTTTTTGTGATAGAAATGTTAAGAGAACAGCGTGCGGCTGTGAAATTTTGTTTCCTGCATGGGAAAAATGCCACAGAAACTGTTGTGATTTTTGAATACAGCTTACAAGGACAGTGCTACGGGAAAAGCTCAAGTGTATGAGTAGTTTTCTCCTTTCAAAAAAGGTGAAATGTTGATTGCTGGCAAACCTTGTTCTGGACATCCATGAACTTCCCGAATAGATGAAAATGTTGACTCATACATAGTATATTTGGAGTTTGTTCCACCAGGTCAGATTGTTAATCAAGCATTCTATTCAGAGGTTCTGAAAAGATTGTGTAAGAGTGTGTGATAAAAAGACCTGCCTTTTATGATAAAAAAAACCCCTGCTTTGTGGTAGATGGGGTACTGGTTTTGCCACCATGATCAATGAATCTGCGCATGCAGCCATCTCAGTGAGTCAGTTTTTGGCAAAACAAAAAACAAAAAAACCCAGCATGCCTCTCTTGCCCCATGCACCTTACTCACCCAATCTTGCTTCATGTGACTTCTTTTTGTTTCCGTGAATGAAGAGGGACATGAAAGGACTGCAATTTGATGAAGTAGAAGAGGCGAAGAAGAAAATAAACAAAAATGAGGAAGGTGCTGTCAGCCATCCAAACATATGAGTTTGAAAAATGTTTCCAAGAATGGAATCACAGATTAGATAAACTTATTAAGTGTAATGGAGAGTACTTTGAAGGTGATAAGGTTGTTTTATAAAACAATTTAAATATATAGCTTTGGGGGGCGGTTCTTGATTTGGGGGGGATACTCCCTCATATACCTACATAGTACATATTTACCACACATACTTTGGGTTGCTTTTGCTCTTGTTTCAAAGTATATATATCATGGCAGTTACTAATAGATCCATTTTACTTGTATTACTTTTTTTCTTTTAAAAATCATTTTATTAGGGGCTCATACAACTCTTACCACAATCCATACATACATCAATTGTGT
>NW_022111315.1:20587-21590 GCF_000313985.2 Echinops telfairi | reverse complement strand
CCAGTGAAGTCTTCTGGTCCAGGGGATTTTTTTGTTGGTAATCCCTTGATAACCTTTTCTATTTCTTCTATTGCTATGGGTCTGTTGCGATTCTTGATGTCCATCGAGGATAGGCTAGGGAGGGATTGTTTTTCCAAGAATTTGTCCATGTCTTCCAAATTGTTGAATTCATTGGAGTACAATCCTTCTTAGTGCTGTGTAATTATCCTTTTGATTTCATTAGGGTCTGCTGTAATGTCCCTTCTTTCATCCCTTATTGTTGTGATTGAAATTTGTTCCCTCCTTTCTTTGGTTAGGTTTACCAGTGGTCTGTCCATTCTGTTCATCCTTTCAAAGAACCAACTTTAAGCAGCATTAATTTTTCCCATAATTTTCTTCTTTTCCCTCTCCTGAATCTCAACCCTGATTTTTATTATTTCTTTTTTCTTGCTATTAGTAGGATTGTCCTGCTGACTCTGCTCTAGTTGTTGAAATTTTGTGCCACCATATCAGTCATGAGTCTAGACTCTCTTCCTTTCTCAGGTGTGCATGTATTACTATGAAACTTCCTCTGATAACTGCCTTTGATATGTCTCATACGTTTTCGTACGTCATTCTCATTGGTTTCTAAAAATTTCCTAACTTCATCTCTGATCTGTGCCAGTACGCACTCCTTTTGCAATAGAGTGTTGTTCATTCTCCAATTGTTTGCTCTTGTTTTCTTCATCTTCCTTTTATTGATTCCCAGCCTTATGGCACAGTGGTCAGAGAGAGAGGTCTGTAAGATATCAATGTGCTTAAATTTATGTAGATTCGCCTTATGCCCCAGCATGTGGTCTATCTTCAAATATGTGCCATGTGGGCTTGAGAAGAATGTGATTTTTTTGTATTGGGATGAAAAGCTCTGTAATATCTATCAGATCCAATTGTCTAATTGTAGTGTTTAGATCTCTAACCTCCTTGTTGAGTTTCTTTCCCTGTGATCTATCTTTCTCAGAGAGTGGTGTATTGAAGCCACCCAGTA
>NW_022111315.1:7056-19170 GCF_000313985.2 Echinops telfairi | reverse complement strand
TTCTCTGCTTCCTCCAGTTGATACTCAAAGTCTGTGTGTCTGCTACTGGCTTTTGTTATCTCATCCCTAAGCTCTTTCCATTTTGTGTATGGACTTTATCTCCTCTATCATTTCATCCCTTTTCTATATTGTTTCCTTCATATCCTGTATGACTCCAAGCAGCATTCTGAACATTTCTTTCTGTGACAGCTCAATGTCTGCTTCTTCTATGCATGTCGTTATGTTCAGGACATCTTCTGCCATTGCCTTTTGCTTCTCCTGTTTTTTCATTGAGGTCGTTGGGGCTGATGGCTGTTTGCGTTACGTTGTTTTAGAGGATCCAAGTGCAACTTTCCAAGGAGTCGAAGAGCACTGGTTCTCTCTGGGAGACTTGTAGGAATCTTTCTTTGAACTTCCTACAGCTAGGTTCACTATGGAATTAATCTACTTCTTTATCCCCCTGTTGCTTCCCTCTCAGGGGAGTGCCCCAGAAGGCTGGTGGGTTACATGACACGCAGGCTCCACATGGTCCCAGCTCCAGCGGAGACAGTGGCAGGGCTAAGGTCAAGCCCTAATCGGCCTCCACTGTGGTAAGCCAAAAGCCCCTAGCCCCTCCAAACCTTGTGTGTTTGTGCCTACTTATCTTTATGATGCTCCTCCTGCTATCCAGCGGTGTTGCATTCCCCTCTCAGCAACTCTCCTGGGCTGATTTCTGCAGAGTCCATCTGGTATGTGTTAGTCCATCGCCATTTTTCCGGAAGCTCTTGTATTCATTTTTAGTGACATTTCCCCCCTTTCATCAGCTCTGTGTACACTTCACTTTCATCTCGTGTTACTTTGCTCATCACCCCCCCCCCCCCAAAAAAAGTGTGTTTTTCTTTCCTCCATCTTGGGTAATCACTAATGAACTTACACAAACAAACAAGTTAAAAACTCACTGCCACTGAATCTATTCCAATGCATAGTGACCCTGTAGGGCAGAGAATAACTGCCCCTATGGGTTTCTGAGATTGTAACTCTTTTTGGGAGTAGAAAGCCCCAATTTTCTCTCAAGGAGCAGCAATAGGTTTCAAACTGCTGACCTGTGGTTGGCAGCCCAACATGTAACCACTATACTACCAGGTTCTATATACTTACTCATATAATTTCATACTAGCAAAGACATAGTATTTGTTTTTGGAGGGCAGGGTGTGATGGACCTATTTCAGTAGACATAATGACCTCCAGATCCAACCTGTTTTAAGATGTTTGGGGCTCTTTCTTTTTCTTTTGTAAAAGTCACTGAGTAGTATTCTATTGTCTGTATGACCTTATTTACTTATCTATTCATGCATTAATGGTAGTTTCCATCTTTTTTGCTATTGTGAATAATGCTGCAATAGGTCTGCCTATGCCTGTTCATGTCATTTTTATTCCCTCTCAAAAACCAAACTCACTGCCATCGAGTTGATTCCAACTCATAGCAATTCTGTAGTACAAAGAACTGCTCCTCTGGGTTTCTGAGACTGTAATTTAAAAAAAGAATAATTTTATTGGGGGCTCCTACAACTCTTATCACTATCTTTACAACCATCCATTGTGTCAAGCTCATTTATACATTTGTTGCCATCATCATTCTGAAAACATTTGCTTTCTACTTGAGCCCTTGATATCAGCTCATTTCCTCTCTTCCTCCCCGCTCCCCCCTCTCCCTCATGAACCCTTGATAATTTATAAATTATTATTATTTTGTCATATCTTACACTGTCCGATGTCTCCCTTCACCCACTTTTCTGTTGTCCATCCCCCAGGGAGGAGGTTATATGTAGATCCTTGTAATTGGTTCCCCCTTTATACCCCACCTTCCCTCCACCTCCCGGTATCGCCACTCTCACCACTGGTCCTGAAGGGATCGTCTGTCCTGGATTTCCTGTGTTTCCAGTTCCACAATGGCTATACCTTTTTACATTCCTGCTATTAATGGATGAGGGGGTCCAATAAGTCCACACCAACTCTGATAAATGTTATTTTCCCTTTTTGTTTTTATTTTAGTGGGGGAACTAAATGGTAACTCATTGTGGTTTTGATTTCTGAGCATCTAGTTTTCAGAAGGCTGTGGATGACAGGGAAAGCCAAAAATCCACTTTCAGGGTTCCCATATGAATTAAGCCTCTGGTGAATCCCTGCTGATCATAGACCAGGGAGGTGAATAGCCTTTCTATCAGACAGAGTGCATAATGCAGATGTTAGGAATTACCTCGATGAGAAAGATTGACACAGTGTCTGCATCAATGGCCTCAAACATAAGAGCAATTGTAATGATGGAGCAGGATTGGGTGGTGTTTTTTTCTCTTGTACAAAGGGTCACTATGAGTCTGCACCAGCTCAATGGCACGTAACCACAAGTTAGGTTAAAATTTAACACCTTATCTTTTGTTCCCCTTTGACCTATTTTAAAATTTCTCTAGTTTTTGATATTTTCTGCTTTCTTTAAATTGAGGTTTTTCTATGTTTTATTTTGTGTTTGTTGTGCTTTTTGGTATGTCTTTTTGTATATGAAATCTAAGATAATTAAATCTATAGAGACAGTAACTGGATTAATAATTTCTTAAGGATATAGCAGGTAAGGTGGAGAGAAATGGGGAAGTAATAATAATGAGTAAAAGAATGAAGAAAATGTTCTAGAAATGATTGTGGTGATGATCATGTAACTTTTAAAAATGTGATTACACCATTGGATTTTATGCTATGTGAATTATTTGTCAATAAACTGTTAAAAATTAAAACCAAAAGAACAGCACACATGAAGAAATCAAAACAAATCAACAACAACAACAAACACCATTAAAAAGATAAGAAAGAAAGAAAAGACCAAAGTGGATGTTAGAAGAGATTCTGAAACATTCTAGAACACAGAATAGCAAATTTTAAACCTAAAAGAGCTGAACAGAAATTTTTAAAGGACAGCTCAAGAAGACAAAGTAGAGTATTATGATGAACTGTGAAAATGTATGGTATTAGAAAGCCAAAATATAAGAACATGCTCAACATATCTCAAGCTGAAATAATTTAATGAAAAATTCAAGCTTCATGTTGCAGTATCAAAAAATTCTATAGGCAAAATATTGAATGATACAGGAAGCATCAAAAGATGATGGAAGGAATACACAAAGTCACTGTTCCAAAAAGAACTGGTCAACATTCAACCATTTTAAGGCATAGCATAACATCAAGAACCAATGGTACTGCAGGAAGATGTCTAAGCTGCACTGAAGGCATTAGTAAAAATACAAGACTCCAGTTGGCTATATAGTCCCTCTCCTGAAGGGAACAAATAACACAAACATGGGTGAAGGGAGACAATGGACAGTGTAAGATGTGAAATAATAATAACAATATATAATTGATCAAGTATACACGAGGGTGGGGGAGGGAGGAGAAAAAAGAGGAGCTTATACCAAGGGCTCAAGTAGAAACTGTTTTGGAAATGATGATGGGAACATATGTACAAATATGCTGGGTGCAATTGATGTATGGAATGTTATAAGATCTGTAAGAGCCCCCAATAAAATGATTTACAACAACAATAACAAACAAGGCTCCAGGAGGTGAAGGAATGTCAACTGAAATGTTTTAACAAGATGATGCAGCACTGGAAGCACTCATCTATGCCAAAACATATGGAGGACAGGGAATTGGCTAACTGATTGGAAGAGATTTGTATTTGTGCCCATTCTAAAGAATGGTGACCCAACACAAGCAGAAATTATCAAGCAATATTATTCATATCACATCCAAGTAAAATTTTGGTAAAGATAGTTCAACAGTTGTAGCAATGCATTGACAGGGAGCTGCTACATTGATGACATCACATGGATCTTGGTTGAAGCAGAGAATAGCAGAACGTTACTTATTTGTGGTTCGTTGACTATGCAACAGCATTCAATTGTACGGATCATAATAAACTGTGGATAACCTTGACAAGAAAGGGAATTCCAGAACATTTCATTGTGCTCATGTGAAACTTGTACATTGACCAAGAGAACAGAACAAGGGGATATTGCATGGTTTAAAATCAGGAAAGCTGCGTGTCACAGTTGTATCGTTTCACCATACTAATTCAATCTGTGTGCTGAACAAATAAGCAGGTGTGTTATCCCAGCTAGACTAGAGAAAGAAATTCATTGACACTCATATATGTGTAAGAGAGAACTTTATATTAAAGAGTAATTGAAACACTCCAGCCCAGTCCAGATCAAGTTCATATGTTTGATATTAGCCCATATGTCCAACACTAGTTCATAAATTTCTCTTTAAACTCATGCAGCACATGCAATGATGCCAAATGCAGGAAGATCACAGGCCAGTGGGCGGAAAGTCTTGTGGATCCAGTGGTGGTGGAAGCATCTCAGAGCTTGTGTGGGTCTCCACATAGTTCCTCCAGCTCCAGGGCTCTGGCTGCCACCAGTATAGCTCCATGTGGCTTGTCAGCAGGAAGACAAAGCAGAAGGAGTGTGTGTCCCACCTCCAGGGAGGAAAACAGGAGTTCCCAAAATCCTCAGGAAAAGGCCAGGCCCACACAGAGGCATGATTGGCTATGGCCTGATTGACAGGCTAGACTCCACCCTTAAATTGACAGGAAATTATGTAACTGCCACAGCAGGATTATATGGAGAAGAACATGGTACCAGAATCAGAGGAAGGCTTATTAAAAGCCTGCAATGTGCAGATGACACAACCTTGTTGGTTGAAACCTAGGAGGACTTGAGGCACTTGCTGATGAAGATCAAGGATTGCAGCCTTCGGTGTAGATTGCACCGCAGTATGAAGAAAAAAAACATCCTCACAACTGGACCAAAAGACAGCATCATGATAAACAGAGAAAACATTGAAGTGTATAGGGATTTCATCTTACTTTATTTCAAAATCAATGCTCTTGGAAGCAGCAAGCAAGACTCTGTGCTGACCTTCCTAGCATAATCGCTGAAGACAAAGAAGGTACATAAGCAAATGTGGTGAAGAAAGCTGATGGTGCCTCGCTATTAAAAGATATAGCATCTGGGGTTTTAAAGGCTTGAAGATAAACAAGCGGCCATCTAGCTGAGAAGAAACAAAGCCCACATGGAAGAAGAACACCAGCCTGTGTGATCTAGAGGTGTTGATGGGATCAGGTATCAGGCATCAAAGAACAAAAACTCATATCATTGTGAATGAGGAGGGGTGCAGAGTGGAGACCCAAAGCCCATCTGTAGGCCACAGGACACCCCCTTACGGAAGAGTCTCAGGGAGGAGATGAGCCAGTCAGCTTGCAGTGTAGCCCCGATGAAACACACAATTTTCCTCTACTTCTTTAATGCTTCCCTCCCCCGCACTATCATGATTTCAGTTCTACCTTACAAATGTGGCTAGACCAGAGCATGTACACTGGTACAGATAGGAACAGGAAACACATGGAATCCAGGACAGATGAACCCCTCTGGGCCAGTGGTGAGCGTGGCGATACTGGGAGGGTAAGGATAAGGTGGGGTCAGAAGGGTGAACCGATCACAATGATATACATATACCCCCCACCCTGGGGAATGAACAACAGAAAAGTGCATGAAGGGAGACATTGGACAGTGTAAGACATGAAAAAAATTGTAAATTATCAAGGGTTCGTGAGGGAGGGAACGTAGGAGGGGGGGGGGAAATCAGGAGCTGATACTTAGGGCGCAAGTAGGAGGAAAATGTTTTGAGGATGATGATGGCAGCAAATATACAAATGTGCCTCACACAATGGCTGTATATATGGATTGTGATAAGAGTTGTACGAGTCCCCAATAAAATGACTTTTTTAAAAAAGACTGCCTTTAGTATTGCAGAGCAAGTTGGTCACTTTGAACACTAAGATTTGCCTGATCTGAACAGTGATATTTTCAGTCACATCCTATACATGTGAAAGTTGGATAATGAATAAGAAAGAATGAAGAATTGGTGCATTTGAATTATGGTGTTGGAGAAAAATATTCAAAGGACATGGACTGCAAAATTAAATAAAACTGTCCTGGAAGAAGCACAGTCAGAATGCTAATTAAAAATCATGATGATGGGACTTGATCTCATCTATGTTGAACAGATTACAAGGAGATACCAGACTCTGGAGAAGAACATTAATCATCCTGGTTAAAGTGGAGGGTCAGTGAAAAGGAGGAACATCCTTGAAGAAAAGGTTTGACCCCGTGGCTACAGCAATGGGCTCAAACATACAATTGTGAGGAGGATGCAGGACCATGCAGTGTTTTTTGCAGGTGTACATAGGGCCCCTGTGGGTCAGAACCGAGTAAAGGACCCTGAACATCAGCATGTGGCTCTTCATATTTCTCCATTTCATCAAATCTCTTTATGGTGTTGGTGTACAATGGTTTAGAGTATTCTCTTTAGACAGTTTTCCTTCCATTGTATCAGTTGTATGAGGAGAACTAACAAAGTATTGCACCTGTGGTTCCAGGGCATACGTGCATAGGTGTATTCCAAACAAGACGTGTTTAAGCAGGTCTATGTGATCATCGGATAGCCGAAGATAATTTTCCTTAGTTGTATACTTGCTTTAGTCTCATTAGAGTGTTCTCAAAAACACAAGAGGGTACAATCAAATCCATGGCTTTCCAAGGGATCTGCTGGGCCACTTCAACTCAAAGCAGAAAGATCAGCTCAGAAGGTTATGTGATTTTGTTTTTGTTTTTCCCTATGGAATTCCAGAGGGGTAATCTTGGTAGATTTTCTCAAAAGACAGAGTGCTTAAAGAAGTCTTAAAAAACCTTAGAACCACATCAATGAGAAAAAGGCAAGAAACTGTGCGGTAGATCCCCACACCCGCCCCCTCGTCACGACAAAGAACCTGCTCACTCTCCGAGGGAAGCAATGGCTGTCTTGTAAGAGTCTCACTGGGAAACCTTAGCTCATCTACCCTGCGGCCCAGATCTTGACCTTTCCAACTTCTGTTTGCCCCCCCCCAACTCAGAGCATTGAAAAGGAACACGATTTTAGTCCTGCAAGGATGCCAAACCTTCCGTCTGGGCGTGGAGTAAACCAAAGGACGCAGAATGGCTTGATGAAGGGTTAGCGAGGTAGACACACTGCTTCCGGAAGTGTATACACCTAGATACAGGATATGACCAGAAACAGTAGCTCCACGTTCTGATATTTTTGGTTTAATAAAGGTTTCTATGGTTTTGTAGCAATATTGTTTCAACACACCCTGATCATGGCTTTGATTTCATTTCTGATTTTGTTAGGTTGTGTTTGTTTTGTTTGGATTTTGTCAGTCTAGCAAGTGGTTTATCGATTTCATTGGTCTGAAAAAACAGCAACTAACTTGTGGAACTCTTCATTCTCGGCTGTTTTCCTGTGTTCGGCTTCATTTAGATCTGTTCTAGCGTTTATAGCTTCCTTTCTTGTATAGCTTGTAGGGTAAGTCAGTGTAGTTGCTTCTTTTTCGTCGCGGTTCCTCAAGGTGTAGAGTCACATGATGTATTTCGATCTTTCTTCTTATTTTTTAAATGTAGGCCTTTATTGCTATAAACTCCTCTGAGGACTTCGCTGCATCCCCTTGGTTTGGGTATGATGTGTGTTTCATTTTCATTTCTCAACTGGGTCGTGTCCAGGGCTTCCTTTCGCACTATCTCAGTAAGTCCCCAAGCTACCCGGGAAGGAAACTCAGGCAGGGATTACTATTTTGCTGTAGAAGAAAGCGGACCTCAGACAGCGGTCATGCAGCAAACAAGGGACAGGGACACACTTTAAATTCGGACTTGACACAAGTTCTATTCATTTGTGAGGTCAGGCATTCTCCAAACAGACCACTGACCTGCTCTTTGAGGAGGAAGAAAGAGGAGGAGTCTGACCTGGGATTTTCTCTCCAGGTCAGGTTTGAGAAGCAGGTTTTAAAATCAGCTATGGGAATCCTCCCTTTCTCCACCTCTTCCTACTGCTACCCAGCCTGCTTCTCTCCAATTCTGGGATTAGGGCATTGGGGTTTTGTAGGGGGCGGAGTGGGTGGGTGGGCTTTATTCTCCCTACGGCAGAGTTTGGGAAGAAAAGGTCCTCCCTCCTAAGAAGAGAAGTGTCAACATCACCTGGTAAATGCCCCAGAAATACACGATGGGGGCTATATCTCACTTAAGTCTTTTAAACGGAGATTTGAGGTTGATATTTTCCAATTGAACACTTAAAACAATTATAAACTCTACTGCATCATATGCATGTGAACGTTGGACATTGAGCAAGGAACACTGTGAAGAAGAATACTGAAATTACCATGGGATGCTACAAGGACAACCCGATCTGTATTGGAAGAAGTAAGGACGGAGTGCTCCTGAGAGGCCGGGATGGCAAGACTTTGTCTTACATATTCTGTGCTTTATTGACTCAGAGAAGTCATACAGACTGAGGAGGGGAAGGAGAGAGAGGACTGTGGGCGCCTGGCACCTGCTTCCTAGTAGCGCTCTCAGGAAGGTGTGATCCCCAGAGAGGAGTGGTCCTTCCGGGTCCATGTAGGGAAACAGACCAGAGAAGCCAGGGCTGCCAACTGACTGGCAGATTTCTTGAGCTTCCCACCGAAGCAGCAATTCACAGGAGATAGTGAATGGCTTAGGGGCAACTTACAGACATGGACTGCAAGCCTGTACCTGTCACTTCCTGTGCGATCATGTGCAAATCTTGACACATCTACTTTTTCCACAATGGAATGAACATAATGATAATAGCTACCCTGGCGATGGCTGTGAGCATGCAGAGAGGTGAGGTGGGAGTGTTGTGCAAAGTGCCATGTGCTACTCAAGGCGCCGCTGTCGTTAAAAGTGGCCCAGAAAGAGAGATGAGAAAGATGGGTCCCTAATTTAGAAGGCAACTCGTCCAGCTTTAATCCTCCGTACTCACTTTCCCGAAGTTTAAACTGACTGTGTAAAGTTTCACTTCACTCTGCCCCAGCTTGCCTTCACCTGTAGGCTGCTGTCCTCTCCTCCACATGCCATTTGTTAGCCTCTCCCCCGCTGTACACTACGCAGCAGGGTCCGCTGGATATTGGAGCCACCTGGCTCGGGGTTCAAGGCTCAACTCTCCACTTCCTAGCTGCAGAATTTTGGACTGCTTACTTCTCCTCTCAGTTCCTCCGTCTGCTGTGGCGTGGGCCTGGTTTGAGGATTAAGGGAGGTAATGTCACCGTTCCTCTGTCTTCCGGTCAGCACCACCTCTACTCTCCCTCAACATCCCATTGGTTTAATGAAGCATGCTTAAGGAGCCTTTTTCTTCCCTCAACTAAAACCTCCTTCTCAAGATTTTAAACTTGAAAATCCTCCTTTCTGAGTGTTAACTTCGGGTCTATCCGGTCTCTTCTTCCCACTAGACGTACCCTGGATTCCAGCTCCTCGACCCAGCCTCATTTGCCCAGCTCACCGTCTTCTCCTCTCAGTCAGCTTTCTGCCAGCCAGAGCCCCTGACACCATTTCACTAGGTGCTCACGTGCACGGCAACCCACACTTCCACGCCCTTGGTGGCACTGTGGGTTAGGCATTGGGCTACTCACAGTAAGGTCGGTGGTTCAAAGCCACCAGGAGCTTCACGGGCGGCAGACTAGGCTGTGTGCCCTCGTGAAGATTTACAGTGGTTGTGTTAGGCCAGGTTAGACTAGAGAAAGAAATCCAGAGACACTCGTATGTGTGTAAGAGAGAGCTTTATATCCCAGAGAAGTTGCCCATTAAGAAAACGTGCCAGCCAAGTTCACATCCAGCCCATAATATTAGCCCACATGTCCAACACTAGTCAAAAAATTCCTCTTGGACTCTTGCAGCACATGCATTGGTGCCGAATGCAGGAAGAACACAGGTCTGTGGGTGGAAAGTCCTGGGGATCCAATGGCGGTGCGTGCATCTCCAGGGCTCTGGCTGCAGTCAGCGGGACTCCATGTGGCTCTTCAACAGGAAGGCCTAGCGGGGAGAGAGTGTGTTCTGCTCCCAGGAGGATGAGATGAAGTTCCAGATTCCTGGTGAGAATGCCACTCCCACAAGGATTGACAGGCTAGACTCCACTCCTTCAATCTGATTGATCACGTTGACATGAAATTGTGCCATACCACAGTCGCGGACACCCAGTGAGAGGGGATTGACTCTATGGCAATGGATTCCCCTGGGTGACGTCCAGACACACGTAACCCTATGCTACGTGTTTTCACTTTCAAGGGGCAAAATTAGCAGGGCAACGAGTCCTCTGACGATGAGTGCACCCTCGATACCTGAAAGTCTGCCTCTCCCTGGCCTCCTCTGGCTCTTACCCTGTTGCTCCTCTCCTAGGCCTTGCTGGGAAGAGCATTTGAAAGGCATTTGCGTCCTCATTTGTTCTGTCTACATTCCCTCCCCTACAGCATGCATACAAACTCAGATCTCCTCCATGCTAAAACCCTCTCCTTCTACACCGACACCACCTTGAATGAAACTTCCAAGAGCAGTCTACCTATACCCCCCCTCCCCTGCCGCCCCGCCACCTACCCATCCCCTACTTGTTTATTAACCCCTTACAATCGGACTTCGGCCTCTCCTGCTCTCCTTGATGGCCATGTCAACAGCTAACTAGCAGTCTCCCAGTTGCAGCATTAAGATGCTGAGCCTTGTCCTCTTCATAGCCCCTGACACCATAGCCTTTTCCGAGTCATTTCCCTCCCTTAATGGCCTTTGCTGCCCCGTTTCGTGGTTTTACTTCTCTCTGTTCTTGTCCTCAAGGCGTGCTTTCAAGCAGGGCTCATCAACTGTCTTTCTAAAGGGCTAGGTAGTGGCTGTTGTGCATTTTGTGAGTCAGGAGGTAAGGACAAGGATGTTGTCTGGGTACTTAGATAAACAGCCATTTGAACGTGTAAAAAGGCATTTTCACTTTTCAGGATGGACAAAAACAGGGGGTGAGTTGGATTTGGCCTGGGGGCTGCCATTTGTCCACCTCTGGTTTCAGCCAGAAAACTCTGAAACGGAGACCTCCAGCACCAATGGGACTCTCTCCAGAGTTCCAGACCTGTGCTTCCCATCGCCAACGGGACAGGTATGCTTTGCTATTCCACACACAAATTCCGTGAGTTCAAAACAAAATTCATCTTCCGCAAATCACTTCTTTCTTTGTCTTCAGTTCTCTATTTTTGTTAATAGCATCATCATTCTTGCAGTCCCGCAGATTCAGAAAAGAAAAAAAATCTTTGCCACCTGTGACTCTTCACCGCCACCTCCCCCACCCTCTCTAAACCATTGGGGACATCACTTTCTAACCATCTCTTGAAAGCCTCACTCTTCCTCCATCCCATACAGTCTGTCTTGGTTCAATTCCCCATTATTTCTGACCTGGATGATTCAGACAATGCCATCACAGCTCGTCTTGGCTCCAGTCCCGGCTCCCACCCAATATAGTTTCTGTGCTGTAGTCAGGGCCTTTTTAGAGCACACCTCACATACACCCCTGATAGCCTCCTCCCTCCCTGGTGGCTTGGCTCCCCTTGGTCTGAAAAGGGAAAGGAGTTGGCTGTAGAGTTCAGTCCCAGCAGAGGCAGCCTGAGGGCACATAGCTCAGGGTTCAGAGGATGGAAGAGGCTTAAGCAAAAGTTGCTACCCGGAGGCAGAGGGTTATAAGCTGCGGCAGCAAGAGCAGGAGGACAAGTAACAAGAGGAGCAGCAGCAGGAGGAATAGGAAGAGGAGGAGCAGGAAGAGGAGGAGGAGGAGCAGGAGGAAGAGCAGCAGCAGCAGCAGCAGCAACAACACAGTGTAGCTATCATACAGGTTGGTTGACAGGATCAGGAGAGCCATCTACATGTAGCTTCTGAAAATCCAAAACCAAACCGGTTGCTGTTGGGTAGATACTAACTATGGTGGCCCCATGTGTTTGAGAGCAGACCTGCACTCTATCGGGTTTTCAGTGACTGCGATTTTTGAAAAACTTTTTTATCGTGACTTGAGAAGGGGTTTCGAGAGCATATCAGTTTTCCCTTCTACAGTCCCCGCACATTTTGTTTCATGTCATTGATTGCAGTCCCCAGGATGCAGCATTGCGTTTTCCGTGCCTTACGTGTGTTTCTCGTTTCGATCCTTCCTTCTGCCCTAACCCTACTGACTTGGTCCTTGGGTCAATGCTGTACTTTGCATTGCTCA
>NW_022111315.1:4620-5779 GCF_000313985.2 Echinops telfairi | reverse complement strand
GACAGAAAGCAAGCAAATCATCAAAGAAAGACGCTTCAACTTGTTCTCTTTACCTGTGTAGCAAATGTCTATTATAAAGTTTTAAGAGACAGGTACGTTGAAAGAAAGAAAGAAGACTGTCTCACTCACTCACTGCTTCACTCACTCACTGTCTCACTCTCACTCACTGGCACATTCACTCACTCTCTCCCTCAGTCGTTGACTCACACACTCACTGTCTCACTCACTCACTACCTCACACACTCATGGCCTCACTCACTCACTGCCTCACTTGCTCACTGCCTCGCTCACTCACTGACTCACTCTCTCACTGCCTCACTCACTGTCTCACTCACTCACTGGCACATTCACTCACTCTCTCACTCACTCACTCACTGTCTCACTCTCTCAAAATAAAAAAAAAATTTTTAAAGAAAGAAAGAAAACAATAAAATACCAAGAATTCCATGACAATCCTACTGACCTGTCCTCAATCACTACATTTTGGCCAAACTGATCTCTTGGCTCTCACCACCTTCTGGCTTGGAGAACCAATTTATCCTCCCACACAGTTTTGAGGCCTTCAAGCCCAGGGCTGCTTTGCCCCTCTTTGCATATCCTGAGGCCCGCACAGGGAAGTTCTCAGTCTCTGGCTGGTAAATGGCATCAGCCTGTCAAGAGTCTGGAGCTCTCGTGCCCTCTGCCTTTGCAGCCTTGCTGACGTGGGGCCCAGTCCCTGCGATGGCTGTACAAGGGCAGTAGCGGACAGCAGAGGTGGTGAGAGTAATTTCCTTTGGCCTCTCTCCAGCCCCTGCACTCTCTTATGATCAACCATGCTGTGCAGAAACGTTGAAAGCATAGTCCGCTGTAACTTCACCAATGACCCACTTACATCACTCTGAGGGAATTATCTGCTCAGACCAAAGAGGTAATATAAGGGGGGGAAAAAAACCCCAAAAATATCTGTGTACAAGGAAGCTTCTTTATAGCAATGTAATGCATAAAGACAACAAACCTGATAATCACCTAAGCGTTTCCCAACAACTACGACTGGATCCCCTTAGAAAATAATCTGGTTGCTTTTTCGGTCTGCCTCTGGGCTCGCTCAGGAATCGAGATCGACCCATATGGATTTGAAAGGCCTGAAGACTTTGATTATGCATCTTACGAGGAGTTTTTT
>NW_022111315.1:3080-4520 GCF_000313985.2 Echinops telfairi | reverse complement strand
TGTGTCCAGAAAGTGCTTTCCATCCCTGAATTCTTGCTTATCCATGCTTATATTCCAGTTCCCCTCATCCAATAGCTTGTCGTCGTCTAATTGATTCTAACTCATAGTGTACCTAAAGGTCAGAGTAGAACTGCCCCATAAGTTTCTCAATGCTGTAAATCTTTTCAGGAGCTGACTGCCACATCTTTCTCCTCCAGATACCTTTTAGGTTTGAATCACCAACCTTTTGGTTAGAGCTGGGCATTTAGCCACTGCGCCACCAAGGTTCCTTCCTCGTTCATCCCATAACCTCAAAATCCAAAAAAGGGCATTGCCCTGACCCCTGTCACTACAGGCTATCTATTTCTTGCAACTCCATTGTTACATAATAGCTTTCCTCCTTTATTAGGCTCAGCATGTTCTCAGCTGGGCTATGAAGAGGACGTGGGGGCATAGCACTTGAAGGCCTCACGTGTGACCTTTTCTGGGAACAGTACTGTGTATCTTCTCCAAGCATAGCTAACATCTAGCAGGATGTGCTAGAAATGGACACACTGCAAGCGCTGGGGCTTTGCTAAGTTCCCATCAACTGCTGCAGTCTTTAGGTCTTCAACAGATGAGAATCTTCCAAGCTCACATCAAGGTACCGGCACACATATTGTCCTTAGCCAACTAGCAGATCCGTTGTTGGATTGCCCCAAGAAGATGTTACCAATAAGAATGAAGGCATTTGGTTCCCTCCCAAGCCCATCTGAAGGAGAAAGCCAATCAGGTGGTCGCATTGGGTTGTGTGGCTTTTCCTGTCCTGCCTCCTCTAACCTTGACCAAATCTCTGAGCATGTTGTCAATGAGTTGATTCCAATAAACAGTGACCCTAAAGGACAGAGTAGACCTGTCCATGAAATTGCCAAAGCTGTAAATCTTTTTAGAAGCAGCCTGCCACATCATTTTCTGCCAGAGCACCTGGTGGGTTTGAACCGCTCTCATTTTGGTAAGTAGCTCAGCCGTCAACCACTGCACCAACAGCACCCTCAAAATTAAATCTTGGGGGTTTGTGTGGCTGCATTTGCCTGGATCCTGCCAGAGCAAGCTAGCTATTTCTTACAACTCCCTGGGTATATAATGGCTTTCACCCATTATCAAGCTCAATGTGTTTCCACCTGGGCTGTGGCCCAGCAATAGGGGTAAATGTTTCTCTGCAGTGCAGAGAAGACTGGCAGACACATAGTATCTATAATTTCCTATTTACAGTCTCAGCAAACTACCATTCCCAAATATTTGCCGCAGTTTACACACTCTCCAGGAATGTGTCAATGCATGGCTATCCTGACAGCCTGTGTAACCCTTGGGGACTTTAAACTCCTTTAACGGTTGTGTGAAACATGATTTGTGGGTTTTAGTTTCCATCTCCATGATCGGGGATGGTGAGAATCGATTGGCCATTGGAATACTCTCGCCTTT
>NW_022111315.1:1929-2980 GCF_000313985.2 Echinops telfairi | reverse complement strand
AATTTCCTATTTACAGTCTCAGCAAACTACCATTCCCAAATATTTGCCGCAGTTTACACACTCTCCAGGAATGTGTCAATGCATGGCTATCCTGACAGCCTGTGTAACCCTTGGGGACTTTAAACTCCTTTAACGGTTGTGTGAAACATGATTTGTGGGTTTTAGTTTCCATCTCCATGATCGGGGATGGTGAGAATCGATTGGCCATTGGAATACTCTCGCCTTTGACTTAAAGGGTGTGTGTGTGGGGGGGGGAGGGGTGCATCAAGGCAAACGCTGGACTGCAGAAGCTGATCGGCCAATAAAGCATTCGTGAAGAGTAGGCACGCTAATTCACTTACTCGTGTCCCATGGGTACAGTCTTTCCTTCCAAAGGCATAGAGTTGAGCAGTGGTCACAGAGAATTGGGGGCACCGCACCTGAGGGCCTCACCCGTGGCCTTTTTCAGGGACAGTACTCGGTAGCATCTAGCAGGATGTGCTACGAATGGGCACCTCCCTGCAAGCGCCACGGCACTGCTAAGGCCCCCAATCACCTCTGCATCCTCTAGGTCTTCAAAGGATAGAGTTAGGCTTACGGCGTGACAACTGGGTGCTCAGACAGACACAGCATTGGGATACCCCAATGTCCTTGGAGTCATACACCCAGATGTCTCCGCCCCATATTTCCGGGTCTGAGGTTTTGGCAACCAGGGCCCCAACCTACATAAGTGTCCTGAGTTGGGCAAAGATTGCAATGAATCCGGACCTTTGCAACTTCATCAAGTCCTCTACCTGCCCTATAGCTGTTGCTGCCCTTCCTCTTCAGGGGACAAGCAACCCTTTGTCAGCTACCATGTTCGCACGCCGAACCGTTTGCCTGTAGCCCATGGCAGCAGTCTTTCGTGCCCAAAGGGCAGAGTTGAGCAGTCGTGACAGAGACAGAACGGTCCACAAATCCTAAAATACTTACTATCGTGTCCTCTCTCACCATGAGTTCCCATAATTCCCACCAATGTTACGGAGCCCTGCTCTGTAACCACCTTTCCTCCCATCACTCCCAATGGCAACCA
>NW_022111315.1:0-1411 GCF_000313985.2 Echinops telfairi | reverse complement strand
CCCCAAACCCGACCTAGCCACCTGATTGCACGCGCCCAGCTGAAGGACTTGGGAAGAACCCAAAAGCCTTCGTTCTCATTGGCTTACGGCCGCTAGGGGCAACCCAACAAGGGGTCCTGTGATTGGCTGAGGAGAGCACACCACGCCACCTTGACGCAGGCTTCGAACAAAGGCTCGGAGACCGAGCGAGCGTGCTCTGTTGTAACAGTTCCCACGCGGCTGTTGCCAGCTCGGAAAGGACCAGACCGCTTGGCACTCTGGCAACCCGGCTCTCCTGCGGAACGGGGGCGATCGTCTGCCCGCCTCAGAGACATGAGCTCCCCAGATGAGGTTTCTGGCCTGGGAGCGGGTCTGGACTCAGAGAGAGGGGAGCAGGGCGGCGTCCAGCAGACTGGCCCTGGAGGCCCACGTGGGCGTGGCCTAGGCCTTGGTCAGGGGCCACCGTGCAGCCGTCAGGGCGAGGGTGGGCTCCCAGCCCCCGGGGGCCTTGAGGTCAAGAAGGAAGTGGTGAAAGCAACGGGGGGCTTCCTGTGGGGTCAAGAAGGCCGATCTGGCTCCGTGAAGTTCAGCAACCCAGATGCTCTGGTATACAGGCCCCGCTTTGAAGAACCTGAAGATTTCGCAGCCCTCCTGCGGCAGGTGGTGCATGTGGATGAACACAGCGGGTTCGTGGGGAGGTCGTCGTCCCCAGAAAGCTGCGATACTCACGAATCCACCCTCTGGGCAGACCTGGAAAAAGGGCCTATTGGCAGAAGCACTCCTGTCCCTAGCGAGTCTAGTACACACACCCTCGGTGTGTGCGAAGGAGGTCAGGCCTGGAGAACCCCTAAAAGCGGCCCGAAAAGCAGCTTCAGCACCACTATGGATCGCCAGTGGCCCTCGATGGAAAGCGGGGCAGGGCTGTCTTCTGACTCCGATTCCTCTGATGAGTACAGTGAGGTACAAGTGATAAGGGTGAGCATTTGCCCCAAAGCCGCTGGCTGCCCTCAGGGTCTCGGAGATGCACCCAGACCCCCGAATCCCCATGTCCCGGAGAACATCTTGCAGGCTCCCAGCTCTTTCCTGGCCACCACGCCGCGGCGATTCTTGTCGGCTACAGAAAGGCAGCCTGTTGAAGAGCTGGAGGGCTCTTCAATCAAGAAAATGCAGAGCCGCGCGGTCTGGGGCCAGAGAGGGCCCGGGCCCAGCTGCTCAGGCGCTACTCCTGCAGGTGCCTTTCCCCGGGTTTCGTCTACAAGGAAGGGAGGCCAGCAGAAGGCCTGCCCAGGCAATGCCTCAAGAATCATCATGCTGAGAAAACCCCCACCCTTGCCTTCGTGGGGGCAGAGGTTCTCCAGAGGTCCCCCGGAGCCAGCCACCTTGCCTCCCATCTTTGGCATTCCACTGCTTGTGAAGCCCAAGAAAGACTCTT
>NW_022111314.1:3799667-3800712 GCF_000313985.2 Echinops telfairi | reverse complement strand
GTTCATGGGAGGAAATCTAGAGGCAGTGGGGTTATGTTCATGGGAGGAAATCTAGAGGCAGTGGGTTTATGTTCCTGGGAGGAAATCTAGAGGCAGTGGGGATACGTTCATGGGAGAAATCTAGAGATTGTGGGGTTATGTTCAGGGTGGGAGATCTAGGAGCAGTGGAGTTACGATCATGCGAGTAAATCTAGAGGCAGTGGGGTTATGTTCATGGGAGGAAATCTAGAGGCAGTGGGATTACGTTCATGGGAGGAAATCTAGAGGGTGTGGGGTTATGTTCATGGGAGGAAATCTAGAGGCAGCGGGGTTATGTTCATGGGTGGAAATCTAGAGGCAGTTGGGTTATGTTCAGTGTGGGAGATCTAGGAGCAGTGGGGTTACGTTCATGCGAGGAAATCTATGGGCGGTTGGGTTATGTTCATGGGAGGAAATCTAGAGGCAGTGGGGTTACGTTCATGGGAGGAAATCTAGAGGGAGTGGGTTTACGTTCATTGGAGGAAATCTATAGGTAGTAGAGTTATGTTCATGGGAGGAAATCTAGAGGCAGTGGGGTTACATTCATGCGAGGAAATCTAGAGGCAGTTGGGTTATGTTCATGGGAGGAAATCTAGAGGCAGTGGGGTTATGTTCATGGGAGGAAATCTAGAGGCAGTGGGGTTATGTTCAGGGTGGGAGATTTGGGATCATTGGGGTTACATTCTTGGTAGGAAATCTAGGAGCAGTCGGGTTACATTTATTTTAGGAAATCTAGGGGCAGAGGGGTTATGTTCATGGGAGGAAATCTAGAGGCAGTGGGGATACATTCAAGGGAGGAATTCTAGAGGCAGTGGGGTTATGTTCATGGGAGGAAATCTGGAGGCAGTGGGGTTATGTTCAGGGTGGGAGATCTAGGAGCAGTGGGTTTACGTTCATGGGAGGATATCTAGAGGCAGTGGGGTTATGTTCAGGGTGGGAGATCTAGGAGCAGTGGGGTTACGATCATGCGAGTAAATCTAGAGGCTGTCGGGTTATGTTCATGGGAGGAAATCTAGAGGCAGTGGGG
>NW_022111314.1:3792738-3799567 GCF_000313985.2 Echinops telfairi | reverse complement strand
TACACACAGTGGGGTTATGCTCAGGGTGGGAGATCTAGGAGCATTGGGGTTACGTTCATGGTAGGAAATCTAGGAACAGTCGGGTTACATTTATTTTAGGAAATATAGGGGCAGTGGGGTATGTTCATGGGAGGAAATCTAGAGTCAGTGGGGTTATGTTCATGCGAGGAAATCTAGAGGCAATGGGTTTATGATCATGGGCGGAAATATAGATGCACTTTGGTTATGTTTAGGGTGGGAGATCTAGGAGCAGTGGGGTTACGTTCATGGGAGGAAATCTAGGGACAGTGGGGTTATGTTCATGGTGGGAGATCTAGGATGTGTGGAGGTTGTTCTGGGATATCTTGGGTGCATTGTGTCCATGGAGTCTATGGGCAATGGTAGTACGCTCTTGGTAGGAAATCTAGGATCTGTGAGAGGTTCCTCTCGTGGGAAAACTAGGGGCAGTGTGGTTACGTTCCTGCTTTGAAATCTAGCGGCAGTGGAGTTGGGTTCACAGTGGGAAATCTAGGAGCAGAGGGGTACATTCTTGGTAGGAAATCTAGGGCCAGTGGTGTTATGTTCTTGGTAGGAAATCTCAGGGAAGTGGGGTTACTTTCATGGTATGAAATGAGACAGTGAGTCTATGTTCATGGTGGGAATTCTTGAGGCAGTGGGGCTATGTTCATGCTTGGAAATCTTGGGGCAATTTCCTACATTTTTGGTAGGAAATATAGGGACAGTTGGGCTATGTACATGGTTGGAAATATAAGAGCAGTGGGGTTACATTCGTGGTAGGTAATCTACTGAATATGGGTTTACATTACAGGTAGTTAACATAGTGCAGTGGGGTTACATTCATGGTAGGTAATCTACTGAATATGGGTTTACGTTACAGGTAGGAAACATAGTGCAGTGGGGTTACATTCATGGTGGTAATTACTGAATATGGGTTTACATTACAGGTAGGAAACAGTGCAGTGGGGTCACGTTACTGGTAGGACATCTAGGATTTGTCGGACGTTGTTCTCGTGGGAAATCTAAGGTTAGTGGGGTTACCTTTAAAATGATAGGAAATCTAGCACAGTGGGGTTAAGTTCATGATGGAAATCTAGGGGCAGTGAGACAACTTTTATAGTGGAAATCTAGGGGCAGTCGGGTGGGTTACATTCCTGGTAGGAAATCTAGCAGCAGTGGGATTACAATCCTGGTTGGAAACCTAGGTGCTGTGGGGGTAAGTTCCTTGTAGTAAATCTAGCGGCAATGGTGGTGAGTTCCTGGTACGGAATCTAGGGGCAGTGGAGTTAGGTTCACAGTGGGAAATCTAGGGGCAGTGGGGTTGCATTCTTGGTACAAAATCTCGGGGCAGTACGGTGATGTTCCTGGTAGGAAACCTCGGTGCAGCGGGATTACATTCTCGGTAGGAATCTAGGGGCATTGGTGGCACATTCCTTGTAGGATATCTAGAGGCAGTGTGGTTACATTATTGGTAGGAAATCTAGGATTTGTGGAAGTTTCTTCTCGTGGGGAATCTAGGGGCTGTGGGGTTACATTCATACTGGGAAAAATTGGGATCGTGGGGTTACGTTCATGGTAGGAATCTCGGCCAGTCGGGTCACCTTCATGGTAGGAATTCTAGGAGCAGTGTGGTTACATTCTTGGAAGGAAATCTAGGGGCAGTGGGTTTACTTCCTGCTAGGAAACCTAGGTGCAGTGGGGTATAATTCACAGTAGGAGAGTAGAGGCAGTGGTGCTCCGTTTGTGGTAAGAAATTTAGGGGCAATGTGGTTTTGTTCATAGTAGAAAATTTAGGGGCAGTGGGATTATGTTCATGGTCGGAAATCTGGGGGCACTGGGGTTACGTTCATGGTATAAATCTAGGGGCAGGGGGTTATGTTCATGGTAGAAAATCTCGGGGTAGTGGGGTTACAGTTATTGTTGTAAATCTGTGGGCAGTGGGCTTACATTCATGGTAGGAAATCTAGAGCCAGTAGGGTTACTTTCGTGGTATGAAATCTGTGAGCAGTGGGGTCATGTTCATGGTGATAAATCTAGGGGCAGTGGGGTTACACTCCTGCTAGGAAACCTAGGTGCAGTGGGGGCAAGTTCACGCTAGGAAATCTAGAGGCAGTGGTGGTAAGTTCCAGGTGTGAAATCCAGCGGCAGTGATGTTAAGTTCATGTTGGGAATCTAGGGGCAGTGGGGTTAGGTTCACAGTGGGAATCTAGGGGCAATCAGGTTACATTCTTGGTATGAAATCTTGGGGCAGTATGGTCTGTTCCTGTTAGGAAACCCAGTAGGTGCAGAGGGATTACATTCTTAGTAGGAAATCTAGAGGCAGTGGTGGGAGCTTCATGGTAGGAAATCTAGCGGCAGTGGGTTTACTTTCAGGATAGGAAATCTAGGCTCTGTGGGAGGTTGTTCAGGTGGGAAATCTAGAGGCAGTGTGGTTACGTTGATGGTTGGAAATTTTGCTGCAGTAGTGGTGCATTCATGGTAGGAAATATAGGGGCAGTGTGGTTATGTTCATGGTTTTAAATCTAGGGGCAGTGGTGTTACATTCTTGGTAGGAAACCTAGCAGCAGTGGGGTTACATTCTTGGTAGGAAACTTAGGTGCATGGGGCTAAGTATCTTGTAGGAAATCTAGCAGCAGCGGAGGTAAGCTCCTGGTATGAAATGTAGGGGCAGTAGGGTTACATTTTTGGTTCGAAAAATACAGACAGTGTGCTGATGTTACTGGTAGGAAACCTAGGTGCAGTGGCATTACATTCTTAGTAGGCAATCCAGAGGCAGTGATGATAGGTTCATAGTAGGAAATCTAGAGTCATTGGGATATGTTCATGGTTGGTAATCTATGGTTAGTGTAGTTGCATTCTTGGTAGGAAATCTCGGGATAGTGGGCTTACATTGCCGGGAGGAAACCTAGGTGCGATGGGGTATAGTTCACTGTAGGAGAGTAGAGGCAGTGGTGCTCCGTTTGTGGTAGGAAATTTAGGGGCAGTTGGGTTATGTTCATGGTACGCAGTGTGGGCTCTGGGGTTAGGTTCATGGTCGAAAACCTAGAGGCAGTGATAGAAAATCTAGTTCGTGGTAGAATATCTAGAGCGAGTGGTGGTATGTTCCTGGTGGGAAGTCTAGGGGCACAGGGGTTACTTTCATTGTAGGAAATCTAGTAGCACTGGGGTTACGTTCAAGGAAGCAAGTCTAGGGGCATTGAGGTTATGTCCATGGTCAGAAATATAGGTGCAGTAGTGGTAAGTTTATGGTAGGAAATCTAGGGCCAGTGGGGTTACTTTCATGGTGGGAAATCTGGGTGCAGTGGGATGACTTTCATGGTATGAAATCTGGAGACGGTGCTATGTTCATGGTGGGAGGTCTAGGGGCAGTGGGGTTACATTCTTGGTTAGAAATCTGGGTACAGTGGGTTTACATTCCTGGTAGGAAACCTAGGTGCGGTGGGTTTAAGTTCCTGGTATGAATTCCAGAGGTAGTGGTACATTTCTTGTAGGAAACCTAAGGGCAGTGGGGTTCCACTCATCTTAAGAAATCTAGGGACTTTGAGAATGATATTGGCAACAAATGTACAAATGTGCTTGACACAATGTATGTATGGATTGTGATAAGGAGTTGTACGAGCCCTCAATGAGGTGATTAAAAAAAAACACCCCAAAACTCAAAATGGATCAAAGACCTAAATGTAGAACTGAGAACAATAAAGCTCATTGATGGAAATAAGGAAAAGAACTCTAGGGGCAGTGGGCTATGTTCATTGTAGGACATCTCGGGGCAGTGGTGTACATTGTGCTAGGAAATCCAGGGGCACCGGCCTTCCATTCATTGTAGGACATCTAGGGGCAGTGAGGTTACATTCATAGTAGGAAATCTAGGGGCAGGTGGGTTACGTTCATTGTAGAAAACCTAATGGCTTGGGAGGTTGCTCATGGTAAGAAATCTAGGCCCTGGATGTGGGATCGGGAGGCCGGAAGTCTAATTTTATACATATCGCTCTGTGCTGTGTGGCACTGAGCAATCACTTAACCTCTCTGTGCTCCAGTGCTGGTGTTCATTGCCATTTTAAACTTATATTTGGAAGTCACTTAAGTTTTTTAATTTGTGAAAATTGTCACATTTCTGCCTCTCTCTCACAACAGTTTCCCTAATATTACTATCACACATAACTCTGGCACATTTCTTAAAACTATAAGGCCAACACCAGTATGGACCCAAACTGTGGTAGTTACACAATTTCATGTCAATGTGATAAAAGAATGAAGGGGGGGTGGAGTCTAGCCTGTCAATCAGGTCACAGTCTGATGATCCCTCCTTGTGGGCGAGGCCTCAGGAGGATTCTGAGAACTCTCCCTCAGCCTCACCTTCCTGTTAACAAGCCCTGTGGAGCCACACTGAGGCAGCCAGAGACCCGGGGATGCTTCCACTGTCACTGGATCCACAAGACTTTGCACCCACTGGCCTGTGATTTCCCTGCACTCGGTGTCATTGCATATATTGCATGAGTTAGAAAAGAAATTTACAGACTGGTATCATACATATTGGTAATATCAGACTTATGGACTTGATTTGGACTGAGCTGAGATTTTTTTAATGTACAATGACTCTTCAATATAAAACTCTCTTATACATAAAAAAAAGAGAAAGGAAGGAAGGAAGAAAGAAAAAAAAAGGAAAGAAACCTAGGCATTGTGGGCTTATTTTCCTGGCAGGTTTTTTAGAAACGGTGGATTTATGTTCATGGCAAGAATTTTCATAGCAGTGGACTTAAGTCCGTGGTAGGAATTCTACAATGACTGTGTTTTATCTTCATTGTGGGAAATCTATAGGCAGTGGCAGCATGATCATGGTGGACAATCTAGGAAATGTACGATGATATTCATGGTCAGAAATCTGCAGGGAGCGAGGTCACGTTCATGGTAGAAAATCTAGGGGCAGTGGGGGTATGTTCATGGTAGGAAATTTATGAGGAGTGGGGTTTCATTTATGGTAGTAAATCTAGGGGCAGTGGGCCTAAGTGCCTTATAGGAAATCTACAGGAACTGGTGGTATGTTCCTGGTAGGAAATCTAGGATCTGTCGGAGGTTGTTCTGGTGGGAAATCTAGAGGCAGTGGGGTAATATTTATGGTAGGAAACCTTAGGGGATTGCGGTTACCTTCATGGTAGGCAGTCTGGGGGCACTGGGGTTAACGTTCATGGTGGGATATCTAGGGGCAGTGGTGGGGAAATCTATGGGGAGTGGCCTTACGTTTATGGTAGGAAATCTAGGGGCAGTGGGGTTACATTCATGGTTGGAAATCTAAGCTCTGTAGGAGGTTGTTTTGGTGGATAATCTGGGGCCAGTGAGCTGTTGTTGATGGTAAGAGATCTAGGGGCAGTGGGCTTATGTTCATGGCAGGTATTCTTGGTGCAGTGGACTCATGTTCATGGTAGGAATTCTACAGGACGATGGCTCATGTTTATCGTGGAACATCTATAGGCAGTGGGATTATGTTCATGGTAGATAATACAGGGGCAGTGGGCTGTTGTTCATGCTTACAGATCTAGGGAAATTGCCTTATGTTCATGGTATGCATTCTAGGAACAATGGACTTATGTTCATGGTAGGGATTCTAGGTCCAATAATGTATGTTCACGGTAGGAAATCTACAGGTAATGGGTTTATGTCCACGTAGTGAAATCTATAGGCAGCAGGATTCTGTTCATGGTGGGATCTAGGGGCAGCGAGCTGGTGTTCGTGGTAAGAAATGTAGGCGTAGTGGGTTTATGTTTATGGTGGGAAATGTAGGAGCAGTGGACTCGTTCTAGGTGGGAATTCTTAGATTTGTGGACTCTGTTCATGCTAGGTAGTATAGAGGCAGTAACTTAAGTTCATGGTGGGAAATCTGTACAGTGGATTATGTTCATGGTGGAATATCGAGGGTGAGAGTGCTTATTTTCATTGTAAGATAACTGGGGCAGTGGGCTTGTTTTTATGGTACGAAATCCGTCTGCTGTGGGGTTGGGTCATGGTGGGAAACCTTGGGGCAGTGGGCTTCTGTTCATGGTTGTAAATCTAGGGCACTGGTCTCTAGTTCATGGTGGGAAATACAGTGGCACTGAGCTTATGTTCATGGTAGGAAATCTTTGACAAGGGAGCTTATATTCATGGAAGAAAATCTAGGGACAGCGAGCTAAATTCATGGTAGGAAATCTCAAGGCAGTGGCCTTATGTGCATGGTGGGAAATCTGGGGCAGTGGGGTTATATTCATGGTAGGACATTCATGGCCGTAGTATTCAGTTCATTGTGGGAATTCTGGGGGCAGTTGGTGTATGTTCATGGCAGGAAATCTAGGGCCAGTGAGATTACGTTCATAGTGGGAAGCAAAGGGACAGTAGGCCATTGTTCATGGTAAGACATCTAGAGGTAGTTGGCTTACGTTTCCGGTAGGAATTCTAGGACAGTGGACTTCTGTTCATGGTAGGAATTATAGAGGCAGTAACTTATGTTCATTGTGGGAAATCTATAGGCAGTGGGATTGTGTTCGTGGTGGGCAGTCTAGGGGTAGTAGGATTGTGTTCTTGGTGAGAAATCTAGACATAGTGGCGATACCTTCATGGAAGGAAACCTTGGGCCAGTGGGCATTAGGTTTGTTCAGCAATCTAAGGTCAGAGAGCTCTAGTACATGGTTAGAAATTGAGGGAAAATGGGCTTATGTTTATAAGGCAGGTATTCTAGGAGCAGTGGGCTTATGTTCATGGTAGGAACTCTAGGGCAGTAATGTATGTTAATGGGAGGACATCTCCTGATGGAGCACTGATGTTCATGGTAGGAAATCTATAGGCAGAGAGGCTTATC
>NW_022111314.1:3791232-3792454 GCF_000313985.2 Echinops telfairi | reverse complement strand
GCAGGTCACCAACAGTCAGCCAAATGACAGGGTCCGACAGTCCCCAGCTCAAGAGAAGTAAATTCCAATGGTGTGGCGAAGCAGGTCTTGAAGGAACCTCAAATTACAGTGACACAGTCCACGGTTAGGTGTCCCACAGGTAGCGTAGCTTGCAAATTGAGGCAAAGAACAAGCAAGGCAGCTAGCCGCACACTGGTCCGATGATCAAAGAGCAAGAGGCGAGAAAGGTGAGGCTCGCTGAGCCATTTATATCTCTGCTCTTCAATTAATCCCACATGTGTTTATCTGCCAGGTTGGCACAATTAACTACCTCAGTAGGAAATCAAGGGCTTATGTTCATGGTGGGAAGTCATTATGCTGTGTGATTATGTTCATGGTGGAAAACTAGGAGTGACAGGCTTATTTTCATGGTGGGAAGTCGATCAATAATGAGATTATATTCTTGGTAGGAAATCTAGGGGCAGTGGGCTGTTCTTTGTAGGAAATCTAGGGGAAATGGGATTATGTTCATGGTAAATCTAGGGATAGTGGGCATATGTATAGATTGGCAGGAAATGTAGGAGGAGAGAACCTATGTTCAAGGTATTCTAGGAGCAGTGGACTTCTGTTCATGGTGGGAATTACAGAGGCAATAATTTATCTTCATCGTGGCTAATCTATAGGCAGTGGGATTTTGTTCATGGTGGGAAATCTAGCACCAGTGGGCGGTTTCTTCATAGTAAGAAATCTAGAGAAAGATGACATGGTCATGGCAGGTATTCTAGGAGGAGTGGACTCATATTCCTGGAAGGAATTCTGGGAGCAGTTTACTTATGTTCATGGTCGGAATTTTAGGGCCAGTATCGTATGTTCTTGGCAGGAAATCTACAGGCAACGGGATTATGTTCAAGATGTGAAATCTGTAGACAGCGGGATTATGTTCAAGATAGGATATCTAGGGGCAGTGGGCTGTTGTTGGTAGAAAATTTAGGAGTATTGGGCTTATGTTCATGGTAGGACAGCTATAGGAAATGGGATGATAACATGGTAGGAAGTCTAGGGTCAGTGGTTTTATGTTCATGGTGGGGAATCTAGGCATAGTGGTGTTAAATTCATTGTAGGAAACCTACGGGCAGTGGGAGTATGTTCTGATGGGAAATGTAGGGGTAACAGGCTGTTCATGGGACGTGATCTGGGGACAGTGGGCTGATGTTCATGGCAGGCATTCTAGGAGCAGTGGACT
>NW_022111314.1:3782058-3790567 GCF_000313985.2 Echinops telfairi | reverse complement strand
GGCAGTGAGCTGTTGCTCATGGTAAGGGATCTTGGGAAAGTGGCCTTATAAATTCATGGCAGGTATTCTAGGAGGAGTGGACTCACGTTCATGGTAGGGATTGTAGGGCCAGTAACGTATGTTCGCAGTAGGAAATCTACAGTCGGGGCTTGTGTCCATGGAGTGAAATCTTTAGGCAGCGGACTCTGTTCATCGTGGGATCTAGGGGCAGTGAGCTGGTGTTCGTGGTAAGAAATGTAGGCGTAGTGGGTTTATGTTTATGGTGGGAAATGTAGGAGCAGTGGACTTCTGTTCCAGGTAGGAATTCTAGGATCTGTGAACTTCTGTTCTTGTTGGGAATTAGAGAGGCAGTAACTTAAGTTCATGGTGGGAAATCTGTAGACAGTGGATTATGTTCATGGTGGACAGCCGAGGGTGAGAGTGCTTATGTTCACTGTAGGATAACTGGGGCAGTGGGTTTATTTTTATGGTGTGAAATCCGAAGGATGTGGGATTATGTTGTGGGATATCTTGAGCCAGTGGGCTTCTGTTCATGGCTGTAAGTCTAGGGCACGGGTCTGTAGTTCGTGGTGGGCAATAGTGGCACTGAGTGTATGTTCATGGTAGGAAATCTATGGCTAGACATGGTGGGCTTATGTCGACGATAGTAAATCTTTGGCAAGTGGGCTTATGTTCATGGTTGTAAATTTAGGGGGAGTAAGTTTTATTCGTTGTAGGAAAGCTAGGGATAGTGGGTTTATGTTCACATTAGGAAATCTACAACAAGTGGGCTCATATTCATGGAAGAAAATCAAGGACAGCAAGCTGTATTCATGGTCGGAAACATAGAGGCCGTGGGCTGTGTTCATGGAGGGAAATCTAGGGACAGTGAGCTGTATTCATGTGGGAAATGCAGAGGCAGTGGGCTGTGTTCATTATGGGAAATCGAGGGTCAGTGGGCTTAGGTTCACGGTGGGATATCTGTAGACAGTGGACTTCGGTTCATGATATGAAAACTAGGGGGCAGTGGGGTTACGTTCATGGTAGGAAACCTAAGGGGAGAGGACTTGTTCACTGGGATATAGGGTAGCAGGCTCATGTTGATGGTAGGAGATCTAAAGGCAGTGGGCTTATGTTCCTGGTGGGCCATCAAGGTGCAGTCAGATCGTGTTCATGGTGAGAAATCTAGGAGTAGTGGGGTTATGCTCAGTCAGAAACTTAGGTGCAGTGGAAGTGTGCTCTGATGGGCAATCTAGGGGCAATAGGCTGTTGTTCATGGTGAGGAATCTAGGAGTAGTGGGGTTATGCTCAGTCAGAAACTTAGGGGCAGTGGAAGTGTGTTCTGATGGGAAATCTAGGGGCAATAGGCTGTTGTTCATGGTAAGAAATCTAGGGAACGTGGGTTTATGCTCACGGAAGAAAATCTTGGGACATTGAGCTGTATTCATGATAGGAACTCTAGGGGTCGTGGGCTTATGTTCATGATGGGATATGTATACGCAGTGGGCTTAAGTTCATGGTAGAAAATCTAGGGCTGGTGCCCTTAGGTTCATGATGGAATAGTATAGGCAGTGTGGTTATGTTCATGGTAGGATATCTACAGGAAGAGCCCTTATGTTCCTGATGGGAAATCCACAGGCAAAGGGCTGTGTGCATGGTAGGAAATCAAGGGCAGGGGGCTTGTATTCATGGTGGGAAATCAGTTTGCAGTGTGATTATGTTCATGGTGGAAAACTAGTAGTGGTGGGCTTATTTTCATGGTGGGAAATCTATAGGTAGTGGGATTATGTTCAAGGTACTCAATCTAGGCACAGTGGGCTGCTGTTCTTGGTAAGGAATCTAGGGGAAATGGGGTTATGTTTATGGTAGATATAGGAGTGGTGGGTTTATGTATATGGCAGGAATTGTAGGAGGAGTGGACTTCTGATCAAGCTAGGAATTCTAGGAGCTATAAACGCCTGGTCAAGGTAGGAATTATTGAGGCAATAACTTATGTCATGCTAGGAAATCTACAGGCAGACGACTTCTCTTTATAGTGGGAAATCTACAAACAATGGGATTATGTTCATGGTAGGAAATCTAGGGCCAGTGGGGTTATGTTCCGGTGGGAAATCTTTAGGCAGTGTTCATGGTATTAAATCTAGGGGCAGTGTGGGCTTATGTTCATGGAACTAATTCTAGTAGCAGTGGACTTCCATTCATGATTGGAATTCTAGCAGCAGTGGACTTGTGTGCATGGAAGGAATTTTAGGTCAGTGTGGGCTTATGTTCATGGTAGGAAATCTGTAGTCAGAGGGATTATATTCATGGTGGGAACTCTGGGAGCATTGGGTTTATATTCACGATAGGATATCTACGGCAACGTGGTTTAGGTTCATGGTAGAGAATCTAGGGAGCGTGGGCTTATCTTCATGGTAGGAAATCTAGGGTCAGTGTACTTATATCTATGGTGGTAAATGTATAGGCAGTGGGATTATGTTCCTGCGGGAAATCTATAGCAGGGGATTATGTTCATGGGAGGAAATTTATGGGCAGGGGATTATGTTCATAGTCGGAAACCAAGGAGCATTGGACTGCAGTTCATGGGAGGACATCTAGAGGCAGTGGGCTGTTGTTTAAAGGTAAGACATCTAGGGACAGTGGGCTTATGTTCATGGCAGGAATTCTAGGAGCGGTGGACTTCTGTTCATGGTGGGAAATCTAGGGGAAGTAACTTAAGTTCATGATAGGAAATCTCCATGCAGTGGGCATCTGTTCACTGTAGAAATTCCTAGGGAGCAGGCCTGTGTTCACGGGAGGACATCTAGGGCAGTGGGCTTATGTTCTTGGGCGGAGGGGGGTTGACTAGGCCGTGGTCTTGGTGTGAGACTCAGGCACAAGCTCTCTGTCGTCGCTGGAAACCTAGCTGCAGTAGAATCATGTTCTTGGTGGGAAATCTCGGGGCATAGGTTTTTTGTTCATGATCGGAAATTCAGGTTTGTAGGCTTATGTTCTTGGTGAAAAAAATGGGTGCAAGTTTTATGTTCATGGTACAAAATCTAGGGATCATACTCTGTTCTTGGTGTGCAATGATGGCGCGCAGGGTTCTCTTAATGGTAAGAAGTGTGGGGGCCGTAGGGTTATGTCCTGGCTGTGCAGTCTTGGTGTTCAGGCTTTCTGCTCAGTTAGGAAGTCTGCTGTCGGCAGCCTTATGTACGTGGAGGGAGAGCTTAGGGCACTGGCTTTCTGCTCCTGTGGGAAATCTACAGGCAGTCGGCTTCTGTTCTTGGTGGGAATACTTGAGCCACGGGATCTCTGTTCATGGCAGGAAATACAGGGAAGTTGACTGTTCTTGGTGGTAAATCTTGAGGCCCCATGTTTCTGGACATGTATGAAATCCAAGGGGTAGGAGGCTTATGTTCTTGGTGGGAAATCTTGGGACACAGGCTTTCTGTTGACGTAGGAAATGCAGGACAGTTGGCTTGAGTTCATGGCGGAGGAAGTATCTGGAAAAGGTGTGTGGAAACGGAGCACAGTCTGAAGACTGGCGTCCGTGCCCATGATTAGGTCTTGGGGAAATGCCACTGGACAAACGCGTGGCAGAGACCTGCTCTGGGGCCTCGGGGGTAGAGCCGTCGTCTGTCCCAGGTGGAGGCAGTCAGCCCTTGCCCCGACGTGCTTGTTGCAGACCCCCGCGTGGCTGGAGCAGATGATCGCACACACTACGTGGCGAGACCTTTTCTACAAGCTGGCCGAAGCCCACCCGGATTGTCTGATGCTCAACTTCACTGTGAAGGTGGACTCATTGGGGGTGGGCTGGGCTCTTCTGGGGCTCCTGCCCTGCGTTTAGGGGTAGGCCTCCATCCTCTCTCTTGGGTACACCTTCCCGGGAAGGCATGGCCTTGGGGAGGCCTGAGGCAGGGCAGGTCCCCATTGTTTCACACGAGAACACACCTCTCGGGCCGTGTGTCGAGTTGGGGGAATCAGGCGTGGTGCCTGTGTGCTGACTGTGACCCTCACGGGGTGGGCAGCTCATCTCTGATGCAGGCTACCAAGGGGAGATCACCAGCGTCTCCACAGCCTGCCAGCAGCTGGAGGTGTTTTCTCGGGTGCTCCGCACCTCACTGGCCACCATCCTTGACGGAGGGGAGGAGAACCTGGAGAAGAACCTCCCCGAATTCGCCGTGAGTCCCCGCCCACCAAAGGGGAGGCCACTGGGGCGGCGTGCTCTGGCTGGGCCCCTCTTCACGCCCAGCTCCCTGCGTTTTCCAGAAAATGGTGTGCCACGGGGAGCACACCTACCTGTTCGCCCAGGCCATGATGTCTGTGCTCGCCCAGGAGGAGCAGGGCGGCTCCGCCGTGCGCAGGATTGCCCAGGAGGTCCAGCGCTTCGCCCAGGAGAAGTGAGAGCCATGCTGCGCCCACCACCCCAAGCACCCAGAGCTGCTTCCCAGCCTGCCCCTCCACCTTGTCCCCAGTATCCCCACCCCACCCCCCACTGCCCAGGGAGGGTCCGTCTGGCTCTTCCAAAGCCCTGGGGAGCTTGCTTGTTGAAGCATCAACATGGGGGCTCTGGTTAAATGCTGGGCTGCTCTTCAGCTCGCTGAAGCTAAGAACTGTTTCTTAGAGAGCAGCCCAGAGCTCTGGAGCCCATCTGGCTGCGCTGCTGTACATTGTGTAGGCAGCTGGAGCCACAGGGTGCCCAGGCCCTGCGGGTGTTACTGTGTCGGGTAGTGTTTCCTTCTTTGTACACGGGACTGTTGGGAATGGGAAGCCACTGGGCAGCAGTAACCACCACCACCACCCACTGTGGTCCGTGGGCTCCTACACCAGAACTAGCTCTTCAACCACTCTTGTTGTAGGGGGCCACCGCGTAGGTCCCCACTCCCAGCAGCCCTGTAGGACAGAGAGGGCTGCCCACAGGGTGTCCGAGTAGAGCGCCCTTCAGTCAGCAGCCAGCCTGTGCTACCTTTTCCTACTGGGAATGGAGTCTGAAAACATCCCAAGCCCACTGCCATCAACTCGATTCTGAGCCGCAGTGACCGTGTAGGATGGAGAACTGCCTCCGTGGGTTTGCAGGGCTCTCAGTATTTCTGGGAGCCTCTTTCTCCCTGGAGTGGCTGATGGGTTTAAAGTGCCCACCTGTGATTAGCAGCCCAGAGCTTTACCCGCAGTGCCCATCCAGCACATGACGCCAGAGCCCTCCTCCTCAGGCACTTGCACCGTGTGGCCTCTGCTGGTGCCCGGCCGGGAACTGGGCTGCCGTTGGCCTCTCCTGCTTGTTCTCTGTGGTGTGTCAGCTGCACAGTGGTCCAGGAAGCGGGGTGGGCGGGGCTGCAGCAGATCGAAGCACCAAGCACAAGAAAGGGGACACCACCGTGGTTCATGCCAGGGTGTGTGGGTATACATGTCTGCCTTCCTTCTGCAGGGGCCACGATGCGAGTCAGATCACACTGGCCTTGGGCACGGCTGCATCCTACCCACGGGCATGCCAGGCCCTGGGCGCCATGCTGTCTAAAGGCGCGCTGAACCCTGCCGACATCACGGTCCTGTTCAAGATGTTCACCAGCATGGACCCGCCTCCTGTGGAGCTGGTGGGTGCTCTTGCTCTCTTGGGTTCACGTGGCATGTACAAAGGTGGTGGCAGGTGTCCTGGGTCACAGTGGCCTGAGCGTGGGGCTGCTAACAGCAGAGTCAGTTGTTCGAAACCATCAGCCACTCCAAGGGAGAAAGATGAGGCTTTAGGCTCCCATAAAGAGCTGCCCCCTTGGGGACCCACAGGCATTTTGTGAGTCAGGCAGTGTGACAGCAGGGACAGTGCGTGCAGCGGCACGGAGGAGCCCTGCCGAGGCAGGGTCAGACAAGGCTCCACCCTCCATCCCTCAGTACCGACTGGCACCAGCGCTGCTCCCACAGCGCCCTGCTCTCCGCTGGGTGTGATGACTCACAGTGATGGGAGTTTATGAGCAAAGCTAACTGATTACCCAGTAAAGTGAGGATAGTCATGGGCCCACAGCAACGCCGCTCCTTGGTGAGCAGCCAGGTCTCTGGCCCTTGGCGTTGGCCTCTGTGGGCCAGGAAGCCTCCCTTTCACTGTCTCACAGCCACAGTCTCTTCGCGGTTCCCCTGCCGTCTCATGGTCTCCTCGCTTAGCCGTGGCTTCTGCCACTCTGACTGGGGCGTCTGTCTCCCTGTGGCCCTGGGTTCTCTCTCTCCGGGACATGGCTTTTGTGTTTCAGCCGCCCATGCTCCCAAGGGAACAAAAGGTGTGCTTTGGTTTACCCCTCCACTTCATCCCCCAATGGCCCTGTCCCTCCTCGTAGCAAAGCTCCTCCCAAACGGGGTCGTGGCCGCGGGCACAGAGGGCAGACCAGCGCGTCGGAGGAGGAGCTCAGCCCCACCAGCGCTGCCCCAGCTGCCTGCCTTCCTCTCAGTCGTTCAGTAACAATGAAGCTCAAAAAGGGTGCCTTTGGGGTGTCTGTGTTTCGTTCCTGATGGGATGCCCCTGTAGTTGCTCGGGCACAGCACTGCCAGAGCTGGCTGCCCAGGCTTGGCAGGCGCCTCCACGCTGGCCCAGCCTGCATCCCTGCATAGGTGCTGCACGTGTCTCTGCAGATCCGGGTGCCAGCCTTCCTGGACCTGTTCATGCAGTCCCTCTTCAGGCCTGGAGCCAGGATCAACCAGGACCACAAGCACAAGTACATCCACATCCTGGCCTACGCAGCCAGCGTGGTGGAGGCCTGGAAGAAGGTGCTGCGCGTTTGGGGAGGGTGGGGCGGGCGTGGCCTGCTCCGCTGGGGGCATTGGGTGGTCAGGCTGCAAGAACTCAGTCCCGCCCACCACCCCACCCGAGTTAGCGTTTCCAGGGCTTTCGTGGGGCGGGGCCTCTGACCCAGCTGCCCATGGCAGTGCCAGGCCAGACCCCCATCTAAGCCAGCTTTGTCCCCGGACACTAGGAGTGTGGGATCAGAGGGGGAGGGGGTATGCAGAGACCCCGGGAACCCCTCCGTGTGTTCCAGAACAAGCGTGTCAGCATCAACAAAGATGAGCTCAAGTCCACGGCCAAGGCTGTGGAGACCGTCCACGGCCTGTGCTGCAACGAGAACAAGGGGGCGGCCGAGCTGGTGGCTGAGCTGAGCACGCTCTATCAGTGTATCAGGTGGGCCCGGCCGCCGCCCTTTGGTTCTCCCTGGGACTCCCAGAGCCTCTCGGACGACTGGGGCGAGCAGCCAGACTGAGCGGGAGACCGGGATGGCATGGGCAGATGGGTGGGGTAGCAAGGATCAAGGCTTCCCCAGTCAGCCTCCTGCAGGGCGGCCGAGGGTGGAGGGGATGGACGGAGCAGCCTTGGGGGTACTTGTGTGTGCACGTACGAGCCTCCCTGGCCCTGTGCTCGCCCAGCGTGGATTCAGGCGTGCCTTCGGGTCTGTGGCAGCAGCACCCTGCCTTGGGCACTGCAGGTTCCCAGTGGTGGCAATGGGTGTCCTCAAGTGGGTGGATTGGACCGTATCAGAACCAAGGTACTTCCAGCTGCAGACTGACCACACCCCCGTCCACCTGGCATTACTGGATGAGGTAGGTGACAGGGTCACCCGTGCCTGTGGCGAGCTTGGCCAGACAGCTGTGCCTGCCATGAAGGAGGGTTGTCACCGAGGGTCCTGGGGGGTGGGAGCAAGAAAGGGAAGCTGCGTGGGCCTGGGGCTCAGCCCCTGCTCATGGAGGTTTCCGGCCTCTCTGCAGATCAGCACGTGCCACCAGCTGCTGCACCCCCAGGTCCTGCAACTGCTGGTCAAGCTCTTTGAGACGGAGCACTCCCAGCTGGACGTGCTGGAGCAGGTGAGCAGGAGCCTGGGCCCTGCTGGGGGACTGGGCTCTCATCCTGACGGCTCCTCCCTCCCGCCCCCTGCCCGCAGCTGGAGTTGAAGAAGACCCTGCTGGACAGGATGGTCCACCTGCTGAGCCGAGGCTATGTCCTGCCAGTGGTCAGTTACATCCGGAAGTGTCTGGAGAAGCTGGACACGGACATCTCCCTCATCCGCTACTTTGTCACTGAGGTCAGCGCCGCTTACCCTCCTGGCCGAGCACAGGGGCGGGCACTGTCTCTCAGACCCTGCTGCGCTGCGGGGTTGGGACTCAAGGGGGGTGGCTGCCTCACTCCCCAGCACGGCACCCATCCCTCAGCTTGCGCGTGTGAACCCCCCCCAGGTGCTGGACGTCATCGCGCCCCCGTACACGTCGGACTTCGTGCAGCTTTTCCTGCCCATCCTGGAGAACGACAGCATCGCAGGCACCATCAAGACGGAGGGCGAGCACGACCCCGTCGCCGAGTTCATCGGTGAGTCCTGGCACCGCGTCCGCACCGCCGCTGCGGAGGACGCTCCCACATGCTGACCCAGCCGCCCTGCCTTCCTTACAGCCCACTGCAAATCCAACTTCATCATGGTCACCTGAGCCCCAGCGCCGTGGAAAAGCCTCCCTGGGCACACCCCAGAAATGGACTCGAGGGAGGAGGTGCTTGGTGGCCGTCAGGACCCCTGGCTGGGCCTACCCC
>NW_022111314.1:3780761-3781857 GCF_000313985.2 Echinops telfairi | reverse complement strand
CTTGTCAGAACGGGTCAGAGGTGCTGTACCTTCCAGCTGACCCGTCCAGTTTCTTGACGGAAGCAAACTAGTGACTCGACGTCTTATTGTAACCGCTGCTGGTGAATAAAAGTGACTTTTTAAAGAGCCGAGTGCTGGTCAGAAGGTGTTGATCCCGCGGTCCTGTGTCACATACGCTCATGTGACTAAGGCATGCACACGCGTGAACACGCCCATTTTATTCATCTCATGATACGTTGCCGACCTTCCTCTCCCCAGTGCCTCCAGGGTGACAAATCCAAACCGCTTACCATGTATCAATGCCACCTGACAAAGTACAGGTGCCAGAGACCCCGCAGAGCCCCTGCTGGCATATCCCCGCCCCCACCCACCCCCAGTCCCCGACACAGGCGGCAGAATGCAACTGCACAGGGCCAGTCCCCGTGCACGCAGGATGGCCTCCCGCAGTGCTGCGGAGCCGCTCAGACGATGGGGTCCCCGAAGGAGCAGGACTTCTCGATGGCCAGGTTGTAGCTGTTGCCCGTGCCACCTTTGTAGGTGCTGGTGACGATCCGCATCCAACCCCTCTCGCCCTGGGAGGAAGAGGAGGAAGAGTGGGCCTGTAGGGGCGCCTCACCCCCCACCCCGTCCCGCTGACAGAAAGGTGGGCGTTCTCCTGCCGGCCCCTCAGTTTCCCCAGGACTGCGATGTGGAAATCGCTTTTACAAATACTGCACTTGCCTGATACTGGACTGCATGACCCTGTGTGTCAGACCAGACGACTGCTCTCCGTGTTAATATCCTGCTCATCAGCACTCAGCACACACGATCAGCACTCTGCCCCCACACTCGTCACCCCCCGTTCCGTGTGTGTCTCCCCGACACTGGCAATGGCAGATCCCAACCCTCGAAATTCCATTCTGACGGCTAATTATCTCCCAGCTCTGCAGCCCCACTCCCAAGCAGCTTTGAAAAAAACGTGGTTGTAAAGGAAAAAATGGGTGGTGGGGGGGAGCCTAGTACTGCCATTCTCATTCAGGGACCACTTTAGCTCCCTTCCCCTCCTCCTTGGGCCACTGGGTAAAGTTCAGAGACATTTTTTGAGGCCAAGACGGGG
>NW_022111314.1:3779151-3780661 GCF_000313985.2 Echinops telfairi | reverse complement strand
GGCCCACCGCCAGGGGCTGGAGCAGGGGCTCCAGTCAGTCATGAAACTCCCAGGACCACAGAAGGGAGGGTGCAGCACCCTAGACGAGTGCTGTAGGGAGGGAGCTCCTTACCCATGGCTCCCCCCAGGAGTTCCGGACAATCCAGTACTCAGTGCCGTTGCTGACGCCCCACCCGGCCACCGAGACGATGTGGTTTATGAAGGGCTCGTCCTGGTACTCCGCATAGATGCCTCCGCTGTACCGATCCATGCCTTCCGTCGCCATGATCCCACAGCTGAGGAAAGGCAGTGCAAGAGGAGCCGCTTTAGAGACCTGGCCCTGCTTAGCGGGGCTGGTGAGCTGTCAACCCCACGCAGAGGCTCTCAGAGGCGGCTGCCCTTTGCTTCCCTTCTTGGCTAGTGAACCAGTTTCCACAGCCCTCGGGTGGCTCTGGGCCCCTTTTCCACATGTGCTTGCCTATGTGTGTGGATGTCGGGTGCATGGAGGCATGCCGGCTCATAGCCACCCTGTGCTGGCAGGGTGGGGCCCAGGTCTTCCTAGATGGCCCCCTTATGGAGAGGTTCTGGGGGCACTGCGGTGAAGCATTCAACTGGGAACCTAGACGGGTGGTTCAAAGCCAGCAGCTGCCCTGGGGGAGCAGTGGTGCCTGTGTCAGTAGAAGCCCGCCTGGGCAGCTGGCAGGCTGTCCACTCAGTCTCCCCGGGCTCAGTCAGAACCGCCTCCACGTCTGTGGGTTCCTTTTTGCGGAAGCAGACACCACGGCTCTTACTCCAACAGGGCCGCTGGGGGCTCACACTGCCAACCTCAGCACCCAGTTGCTTCACCTTGGCACCATCTGGGCCCACGGGTGTTTCTAAACGTCTGTGAGGAAGTGGAACCAAAAGGTATTAGAAGTTTTCCAGACACTTTTGAAGCCCCCTCACAGGTCATGTTAGCCCTGATGGCACATTGGGTTCCACGTTGCACTGCTAACTGAAAGGTCAGGCGTTCGAAGCTATCAGCTGCTCCCTGGGAGAAAGACGAGGCTCTCTGCTCCTGCAAAGACTGCCAGCCTTGGACACTCACAGGAGCAGTCCACCCTGGGCTGTAGGCCGCTGTGGGGCAGAATCGACTCGATGGCAGTGAATTTCGTGTGTGTGTGTGTGTGTGTGTGTGTGTGTGTGTGTGTGTGTACGTACTCACCATCCTGTGAGGAGACAGAGTTGCTCTGTCTTCCAGGAAGGTGGCAGGATGGAGAGTTGAACCCTGAGTCGGCCTGTTCAAAGGCAGGCACCGCAGCGGCATGGGTGGCCGCTGGCTCTGAGCCCACACAGGCTGACCCTTCCTCCCCGGCAGCAGCTTCCAGGGCCTACCTGATGGGGCCGTTGGCGAAGATTTCTGCCATCATCTTGTCCCGCCCGGACACAGAGCCGTAGTCGCCGACTCTCCAGAGGGTGTAGTTCTGAATCGTGTGGCACACTTTGAATTCTGTGCACGTGCCACACTGGTTAAACTTGTCACAGTCTGGGG
>NW_022111314.1:3773219-3778395 GCF_000313985.2 Echinops telfairi | reverse complement strand
CTGTTGGGAGGGAGGGCTGAGAGGGCTCATGGCCTAAAACCTCCAAGAGTAGGTGTGGACTCAACTCTCCCTTTAATGTCCATGGGAACAGGGTCCTGACTCTAGTGCATGGAGGCCCAGCGCTGGGTGGCATGGAGCCGGGCATGGGCTGCTTCCCAAGCTGCTGGCTTCTGGCTCCAGACACCTGCCTGCCCACCACCCAGCTCCCTATAGCCCGGTTCCCCTCTACCTGGCTCTCCAAACATCATCACTGCACACAGGAGTCTCCCCCTCGTGAGGCCCAGGGCCGGCTCCGGGGCCCCGGGGCGGAGGTGCCTACCCTGGTCCTTGGCCTGGTAGTTGTTGCAAGTCTCGTCGGGAATGCCGAGCTTGTGGGCGTAGGCCCACACCAGCAGGTCATCTCCCCCCTCGCAGGAGCCGGCGTCACCACAGTCAATGACGTTCTGCACAGACAGCACGGTGGAAGGCCACGCACCCTTCCTCTTGATGTTGATCCGGTCTACAGAGAAGGGTTAAGTCAGGCCACGCAGCACCCCTGCCACTCGCCTGCCTGTGTTCCTCCTGCCCCACCCGGCCTGATGTCCATACCCCGGGGGCCTTCCTGTTCAGATGCCCAGAGATGCAGGACATGAGGACGATAGAGCCCATGTGGAGAGGGTAGGGGGGGTGGGGGGTGGGGGGAAATCCCAGCTTGGGAGTCAGTACCCACTGCAGCTGGTTCCAGACTGTGTCCAGGGTGGGTGTGGGCCTCTCACTGCCCACTTGTCTGGGCCTGGGTGCCTAACAAGCCCTGTACCCCCGAGGAGCCTGCTCCCTCTCCATACACATGCCCAAGAAGTGGAACCCCCCAGCCCCGATGGCCCCACCTCAGTTCCCTGGCCACCTCACTGCCCCCTCCCAAGGCAAGGACTTCATGCTGCACCCTACCCCCTCTCCGCTTCCTCACCCCGTCTCACCTCCATCTCAATCCTGTTTTCTCTGCCCACCAGCAGCCCCTCCACAGTGCTCCACACACTTCTGGGGTCTCTGTGTGCAGCCCCTGCCTCCGACACTGTCCCCCCCCATCTCTGTGCCTTCTGGACATCAGCAGCCACCCCCTAGGCCCTCAGCCTGGCCCCAGACGCCCCGTCTGCATCTCCTCTGCCTGGCAGGCTCTGTCCCCTGCAGCAGGCCTGCTAACATGGAGCTGGCTTCAGCAGTGGACATGTCCCCCCAAAGGTCACATCTGCCTGCAACCTCAGAGTGCAACCGAGCCTGTGAGAGGGTCCTTACAAACCCGAAGAGCCACACTCCCTGCCATCGAGTCGGTGCCGACTCACAGTGACCCAGCAGGACAAGGGTCGAACTGCTCCTGTGGGTTTCTGAGACTGAAACCCTGTACAGGTGTGGAAAGCCTCATCTTTCTCCCTCAGAACAGCTTGGGGGTTCAAACTGCTGACCTTGTGATTAGCAGCCCAACTTGTAAGAGGGTCCTTGCAGAAGTAGAATTCGCTAAGGATCCTGAGGTGAAGTCATGCTGAAATTCAGTTGGGTTCTACACGTCACTTGATGACTGGTGTCCCCGTGAGAAAAGAGGCAGAAGCCAAGACTGAAGCGATGAGGCCACAAGCCAAGGGGCACCTGGAGCCCCAACAGCTGCAGCCAGGACGGTGCCTTCCGTCCGAGATCTCAGAGAACATGGCCCAGCCACCAGGCTGACTCCAGAACTCTGCTCCCAGGAACGGAGAGAATGACTCTCTGGTGTTTTAAGTCCCCCCACCCCCAATTGGTGTCATTTGTTAGGGTGGCCTTAAGAGCCTAATAGGGTGGGGCAGACAGACAGTAAAGAACAGCGTGACAAAATGGAGTGGGGAAAAAAATATCAACCATTACCAACTGCTCTGACAAGGATCGAAAGAAAGTTCTAGAGGAGTGGAAAAACTCAGCGTCCCGAGAGACCAGGCTGGCTGGTCTGATAGACTGGCGGGAGGCCAGGACAGGGCCCTGAGTCACCCTCAGGCTAGGCGTGGAAATGAACTCAGCCGAACAGTAGACAGGTCTGTAACAAGAACAATAGCACTCGGGAGGTCTCACACCTGGGAAGAATCAGCTGGTTGAGATCAGGGGACAAGCACCAAGTCCAGAAGGCCTGGGTGAGGAGGGGGCGTGGAGGCAGGAAACTGTGGGTGGTGGGGTGAGTGACATCACAGAGGAGATTTGCAACCACTGAGATGAAGAAATGGGAGTTGCTGAAGGTAACAATGACGCCGCTCTGCAAACCTCCTCCCTATTCACAACAAACAAGGTTGGAAGACACCTGTGGAATTTCTCCACGAGCTTTTGGAAGCCTCCTTGCATACACGGATGAACAAAACAAGAGGGCTTATCCATGAGGAAGGGAGGCCCATTGGAGGCAGGGAGGGAGCCATGAAGATACGTCTGAGAGAAGGTTCTAGATGGCGGCCTTGGCGCTGGAAGAACCACATGTAAGCCCTTTGGAGAGAGCAGGGGATGAGGGAGGAGTCGGAGGGGCTGCTGCAGGTCCAGCTGAAGAGCACCCAGATTGGGGCTTCCACAGCCTCACACTCGGGGGCGAAGGCAGCAGGAGCAGGCAGGTGAGGAGGAGGGGAAGGGCCCGGCACTAGAGTGCCCGGGGATGATTTCTGAACGCGTCCTGAAGGTGCAATGAGCAGAACTGATCGTGGGTGGCCTGAGGGCCATGCAGTAAGAGTTCTTGGGGACAGGCCAGCCATCTCTGAGGAGCCGGCTCCGACCTATGGCCCCAAGACGGAGAGGTTGGAGAAGGTGAGGGTGGGAAGGAGGACTGCTCAGCTGTGGACCTGTGAGGCTGAGCTTGGGAGCAGGGTCTCAAAAGAGAGGCGGAGGCAGGGTCCAGGAACCCTGATGCCAGAGGCTGGGCAGGAAGCTCACGGGAGGCGGGTAGACAGTCAAGAAGTGTTCCCAGAAGATATGGCCACACGCACCCAGGAGGAGGTGCTGGTGGCTGCTGCGTGGTGGACTGATGAGGGACTGAGAGAGACTATAGTGAGGTGGTATCGGGTGCATCGGGTGCCGGACTCTTGTTGAGAACTCAACCTGGGCTGCCAACAAGGCCTGCGACGTGGGGGAGAGAGTGGGTCTCCTGTTTGCAGGGCACAGTGACCAGTGCCCTGCTGTGCTAGGAGACTATGGACGTCCCTTCTGGGGGCTCCCACTTGTGCAGGGTCCCTGTCGCTGGGGAGCCAAGGGGTGAAGTGTTATCTGCTAGAAGGGACCTCACTCCAGAACAGGGTGGGTGGAACCCCTGGGCCCTCCCAGCCTCCTCACCCAAGGCACCCTTCTCTACACAGCCCACAGAACAGCCCCCGCCCCCCAGGTCCCTCAGAGCCGGCCCCAGTCAACTGTGCCAGTTCCCCGCCCCACCCTGGCCTTCCCCCCAGAGGCTTTTCAGTTCCCCAGTCTGCCTGGCCTGATGACACCCACTGCTTCACCCGCTGGTTCCACTTTCTAGAGGGCTGGCTCCACCCACCCCAGCCAGAGGGGTCTGCCCAGTCTCTGGTGCAGTCCACTAGTGCCCTG
This sequence comes from Echinops telfairi, assembly GCF_000313985.2. NCBI lineage: Eukaryota > Metazoa > Chordata > Mammalia > Afrosoricida > Tenrecidae > Echinops > Echinops telfairi. The sequence goes on along the minus strand of NW_022111314.1, from coordinate 3,774,837 downwards.
CCTCGACCTTCAGGGAGGGTCAGAAGTAGGCTTCATCCAGGGGTCCCCTCACAGGCTACCCAGGGAACTCTGCCACCGTGGGAGCTGGCCAATCAGGATCCAGACACGGCCCATCAGCCACCCAGCTCACCACCCACCAGGGTCCTGACCAGCCATCTCTCCGCATCACAAAGCCGCCCATCCTCCAACAAGAGGCCGGTTTCCACATCTGAGAGGAGGGGCCAGCAGGACAGTGGCACACATACAAGGGCTGGTCACCACATTCTGGGCAAGGGGCAGTGGCCTGGGCATGTCCAGTGGGGAACCCCGATCCCAGGGTCCAGGGCCAGCCAGGCCTGGGCTGACCACAGCCCCAGGCTTGGCTCTGCTACAGAAGGAATATAATTAGTCGAGCAAGTCCTCTTCCTTGAAGGCACCCGCTGCTGGAGTGGAGAGTCTCCACTAGCCCTAGACCTCCCTCCTTGCAGTGGGCCCCCCAGCCACTGTGGCCAGATGCTAAAGTTCACATTCAAACTCAAACCAACCTTATCACCAAGACCATTCGAACCCCTGGCGACTCCATAGGGCAGCGTACAGCTGTCCCCACGGGGTTCCCAAGGCGGCCACATGATTCCCCTGCAGAGCTTCTGGGGGAGGGGAGGATTGAACCATGGACCCTTTCCGTTCGCAGCTTAAGCAACGTTCCACACCCCAAACCAACCTCACGGGAACCCTACAGGACAGGGCAGAGCTGCCCCTACAGGGCTCGTGGGGGGTGGGTGGTGGGTGGGTGTTGTACATCTTCATGGGAGCAGACAGCGACCTCTCCTTCCTCAAACTGCAGAGCCAACAGGGGCAAAGTCCACATTAAGAAACCAATCTGTGGGCGTGGCCAGAACAGGGCAAAGCCGGGCTGCCTCAAGCCACCCTCTCAAATATTAACTGCAGCTGGGCAGTTTCGCTTCTCCATTCCCAAGAGCTGCAGGGGCTGGGGGCAGGGGGCACCTGGCAGCCATCTTCCTCTCCCCTCCAGGACAGTGTCCCCGAGAGCCCTTGGCCTCAGACCGTGAACGAGGGGAGCAGCTTCGAGGGCTCCCGGCCCCTGGGTGGCTGGCCAGAGGCCGTTGTGCTCCCACCTGCCATGGCGCTGGTGCTGCCGTGGGCCCAGCAGGAGCCGCAGTACTGCGGGATGTGCTGGTTCCGGGTGATGCTGGCATAGTTGACGCCTTTCACGTTGCGCCAGTCCCAACTCGGCGGCAGGTCCTTCGGGGACAGGTACTCGTGAGGCCGGGGGTAGGTCCTGGGGAGCCACCGGACACAAAGTCAGTGCTGACACCATGCACACAGGGACCCCCTCCCCACAATGCGCCCTGGAGGGCCAGGATCACCCACTAGCACCCAGAGCTAGGAAGGAGGGGGTCCCCCCCAGTGAGGAACTGAGGGCGAGTTCCCCACAACGAGGGGGTGCTGGGGACAAAACACCCACAAGTGAGTGAACAGGGGGAGAAGGGCTTCCAAAGTGAGGGGCCTGGGGCAGGGCGCAGGGGCTCCCCAGGGCCTGGGCCGCGCCAGGCCCGCAAACGCCAGGGTGATCGCCAACCACGGGGTGGCCCTGACCCCAAGGTCAAGCGAGGCGGGT
>NW_022111314.1:3766504-3771711 GCF_000313985.2 Echinops telfairi | reverse complement strand
TGGGAGCTCTGGCAGGGACACACTCTTCGAGGCTGAGCCCTGGCTGACAGAACTGTGATGAAGATGGGGCCCCCATTCACGTCCCGTTTGATGTCTGGGATGTGCTCTGAAGGGGCCCTGAAGTGCCCAGAGAAGGTCTAGCATGTGGAGAAGGGATAAGACAAGGAGGGCCAGCTCTCTGGGTGCACAAGCTGGGAAGAAACACAGAGGGCACCAGGCTCCGAAGAGCCACACACGGGGAAGGAAGCTTTTTTGGGCCCTGGGACCTGACCACCAGGTGTTTCCTACAGGCAAAAGGGATACAGCCACTTGAGGTCCAAGACATTCTTACCCTGCCTGGAGACGCCAGGGCAGGTGGCAGAACCAGCAAAAGGTGGCCCATTCTGGGCCTGAATGAACATTTCATCACGGAAGAAATTCAAACAGCCAACAAGCAAATGAGAAGATGCTCCTGAGCCCCGCCAACAAGCCAAACTCGCTGCATGGAGTCTAGTCTGAACTCCTAGTAACCCGCAGGACACTGGGAAACGTCCTCTTTCCCCTGTGACTCAGCAAGGTGTATCCCCATAGGAATGACAAGAGGAACCCAAACAGATACTGTCTGTCATTCACTATATCCAAAAGTGGAAATGGAATGTCCATGTTCACCTGGTAGAATGAAACACAATGTGGCCCATTCATACAGCAGAACGTGAGTCAGCCTTCAAGAGAAATGAAGTTCACCACAACCCCGACGACCTTAGAAACTGCGTTGCTTCCAACTCGGAGTAGCCTATCGACAGATGGCAGAATGCAAGCTGCCTGCACCATCCTCACAAGCGTTACATGTAAGCCCCCGACAGGGCCACTGTCACGCCATCTCTTTGACAGTTTTCCTCTGATCTGAAGCGTGATGTCCTTCTCCAGGGACTGACCTTTCCCGACGACGTGTCTAAAGTGTGGGAGGTGAAGTCTCTCCATCTTCGCATCTGAGGAGCCTTCTGCCTCTGCTTCTTCCAAGAAGCAGTGTTTGTTCCGGCAGGCAGTTCACGTATGTCCAGTCGTCTTCGCCAGCACCCATTCAAATGCACCCTTCTTCCCCATCTTCATTCTTCCTTATTCAATATCCCCTTGCAGATGCCCGTGAGATGGTGGAAACACCAGGGCTCGGGCCAGGCCCACGGTAGTCCCCAAGGGGCATCCGTGCTCGTCAACATTTCCAGAGGTCGTGGGCAGCAGATTTCCCCACGGGGACATGCGGTTTGCTTTCTCGAGCGCCATGTCTATGAACATTGACAGTGGGTCCACGCACAACGAAAGCTTTGACAGCCTCCATCTCTCCTCTGTTTGTGATGATGTTGTCTATTGGGCGGGTTGTGAGGGTTTGGGTCTGCTTTCCATTGGGTGGGAATCCATTCGGAAGGCTGAAGTCCTTGATCTTCATCAACAAGCGTTTCAACTCCTCCTCACGTGCAGCAAGCCAGTCTGTTGATAACGTGATGCTGAAGGAAATAAGCCAGTCCCCAGAGGACTCTCTGGAAAGCTTAAATCCTGAGCACCTGGTTTGCAGAAGATCGTGGGTGACAGTGAAAGCCAGCACCCATTGGCAGAGGCCCCTTGTGGATTAAGCCTCCCCTGACTGGCTTCTGACCCTTCACCTCAAGCAGAGTGCCTTAGAAAGTGGATTCACAGGCTACACAAGCCCAGGGTGGGGCAGTCTCCCTTCAGGGCTTGCGAGGGTGTGTCATTGATGGGGATCATCTGACTGGGGTCACTGGTCAATGAGTCATACCCATCCGCCCTGGTCAGGAGGCCCTGGACCAGTCCCGTAAAGTCTTCTTTTAAACATTGAAGCACCCTAAGGCTCAGTTGCTAACCTGCTGACTCTCATTTCTGTATTTTTCCATCGCTTAAGCTTGCTCTTTCCGCAGTAGTTTTCTCGCCCAGAGCCACCGGATTCAAATTTTTGGCGACTGCTGCCCCGGCCCATAGCAAATACCAGAGGGAAATTCCGTGCTGTTCTCCCCGGAGTCCGAGTGTGCAGTGACGAGAACTGTCACCCCACTGTCGAGTTCTGCTGCTCTGTAAACCAGTTTGAGTCCCGCTCTGGACTGAGAGTCGCCATTGAGCGATAGCTGACTCCCAGTCACCAGCTGCAATAAGCTGCTCATTGCACCAGTAGCGCGTGGTCCCGATTGGCTTGGAAACCGGGCACAGCATCACGCGTGTGTCCAAAGCATGGTTTCCCTCCTGCTTCTGCAATCCCTCCAGCCATTGTGATGCCCTGATCTTCTCCTCTGCCCTCCCAGGTCTTTTAAAAACACGTAACAGTGTCGTGGACATGTGATTCACATAGTGCACAGTTCAGTGGCTTAGACATATTCTTTTTAAATTGTGCAGTCGTCAGTACAATCAACTTTAGAACATTGTCTTCATGCTTGGTGGTGCAGTGGGTCCCCCACTGGGGGGTGGCGAGCCACAAGGTCAGCGGTTCAAAATCACCGGTCTCTCTCTGGGAGAAAGGAGGCTTGTTACTCCTATAAAGAACTAGAGTCTCAGGAAGTCACAGGGGTAGCCCCGCCCTGTGCTATAGAGCCGCCGTGCGTGGGCATCTGCTCAGTGGCGGTGAGGTTTATTATTGGCTCCCCATTTCCCTTCAGCCTCCCCTGCCATAGCCCTGTATTGACGGGTTATCAAAGGCTGCGAGATGGCAGTGACAGCCCCAAACTCATTGGCAGAGTCCCCAGAGGGATTAAGGCTCTTGGTGTCCATGAAGGACGCAGAACATCTTGCTCGCTGGCAGAATGCCTTGGTGAGTGGCTGACCTCCACCCCTGTCCGGCCAGCCCAGGGAGGGACAGTCTCTTTTCGGGGATTGGTGGAGATCGCCTTGTCCTTGATGTGGTGATCACAATCACGAGTCCTGCTTATCAGTTGTGCCCCTGCAGCCTAGGTTGGAAGACCCCAGATAATCTTGTAAGCTCTTCTATCTGACAATGTCCGTGTCCCGACCGTGGCCCTGCTCCCCCCTCCGTGTCCCACCTGTGCGTGTGATGCGTTGGTCTACGTCCCTTGTGTGCGTGTGACAATTGTCTTTGCTCTGTGCCTCATTGAACAAGCCTCTTGACTGTGGTCCTCGGACACCGTCTTCGCCTCATGCGAACGACTGGGTCGAGTGTCTGTGTCTTTGTCTCTTCTAAGACAAATGTTCTCCTTAAAATGGATTTGAGGTTGGGGTTCTCTTGTGTACCCTTAAACCACCCTGAGCAACTAGTCATCCAGTGACTGTCTCTCTAGATTTCCTTCCTGTGCTCTATCTAAGTTTCCCAATCTCTGAATCACCACTGGACACCCGATGACCCCAAGCTAATGGCCCCCGTCATTGAGAGGAGGTGTCTGTCTTGGTCTGGCCGTTTCCTGTTGAAGACGGAATAGATGGTCTCCTTACATGACATTCCACATTTCGGGGCTCTTTGGTACCCTCGCATCGAGTCCGCTCCGACTCATAGTGAGCCTCGAGGACTGGGGAGAGATGCCCTGTGGGCTTCTCAGCCTGTAACTCTTGACTCGAGTAGAAAGCCTCATCTCTCTCCCAAGGAGCTGCTGGTGGTTTCAAACTGCCGACCTTGCCGTTGGTGGTCCAACAATTAACCACAAAGGCAACAGGGCTGTGCCTTGTACCCTAAGGAGTCCTGGTGGTGCGGTTACAAGTTGGGCTGCTGCCTGTAAGATCAGCAGTATGAAACCACCCCGCTCCTCGGGAGACAGGCATTCTGCTCTCATGAAGAGCTGCGTCTCAGACACGGACGGGGCAGCTCTGCCCGGTCTAACAGCGCCACTGTGACAGTGAGTTTGGTTTCTGAGATTTTTGTGCCCTAACCTGTGACAAATATTGTATGACCCGCTTCTACAAACTATCTAGAACAGGCAAGTGTATAAAGATCAAAGGCTCTCGGTGTTTAAAGGGGTGGGTGCGAGGGAGCAGGAGAGGAAGACACGGTTATCACGGGATGCTGAGCTTCTGCTAGAGGTCATGGAAACCTTGGGGAGGGGCTCCCGGTGTGCTGAGCAGCATGATGGATGTCATCCACTGTCACAATGAAAATGGAAGCAATGCCACTGATCTTTCACCTCTACCCGTAGCGTCACAAAGAAGGGAACATGCAGTGGACCAATCCGGGAAGTGTCCTGTTGTCCCCGGGGGCTCAAGACTCACCTCTCCTTCCTCGGGACGCAGGTCAGCTGCTGAGTGTCCGGCTCAGCGGAGCAAGGCTTCCTTCGGCAGATGAAGACGATAGCAGGCCTCGCGGGCCGATGGGGAGGCCTCTCTCTCTGCTCACACCCAACCTGTCACAACTAACCAGCCAGAGTCCGACTGAGAGACAGTAAGGCCACCGAGGGACTCAGCCGCTGACCGAAAGAACACAGACCCTCGAGGGAGGAAGGTGGGGCAGCCTGCTTCCTTCTGCAAGGCTTCGCGCGGTCGAGCCGGCCTGCTCTGTCCTTGGGGGTTGCGGGGAGCTGTGATCAACTCAACGGCCAGGGGTTGGTTGGTTTGGAACGTCCCTGAGAGGGCGAATCAACGCACTCGGGGGAGAAGGCTCCTGTTACTCTATGGCATGTACGTAGAGAGGGAAGGGCAGTTTCAGAGCCAGAGATGAAGAGGGGTACCCGACTGACAGGTTCGAGGGGTTCCCTCGAAATAGGTACAAGGCAAGCTCAGAAAATGAAGGAGCAATGGGGCGAGGAAGATAGGGGTCCACCCAGAAAGCCCTGCTACAGAATCGCAGAGCGCTCTCCTGCACAAACACGCCAGGATGGGAAGCCGGCCCTGCCCGGCCTGTCCGCCTCTAGGCCTGCGTGCTCCTGAAGGTGGGCTTTCCACCCTCCCGGGCCTTCCGTGCGGAATTCTTTGTTTCAATGGACACTATCTAAAGACACCACTTTGGGCATCCCTTGGGTGGCTGGGTGGGGGGGCTCAAATGGGACTCCTTTTCAATGTTCTTTGAGTTTGGGGAACCAAAAGTCCAAGGGGCAAGAGCAGGGCTGGAGGGTGGCTGGGGTGCAGGTTGCCAATGGGATTCTTCCCGACCGCCCGTGCTGCCCACTGAGAATGGGCAGTTGCTTTGTCCCGATGGCAAAAGAATCCTTTCCCGGCCTTTGCCTCGCCAATACTGTTTTCAGGTTTCTTAAAATGTCTTCCTAATGAGCCTCCCCCCACCTGCCTCT
>NW_022111314.1:3754859-3764468 GCF_000313985.2 Echinops telfairi | reverse complement strand
CAGCCACACACATGCCCCGATGCTGAGCTGGGTATTGGGTTCCATGAACCCCCTCCCCCCACAGGTCCTTGCTGGGGAAAGTGACCAAGGGACTGAGAAAGGTGAGAGGGCAGTGTGGCCCCGTGGTAGACTTCCTTCCATGTGAGAATTCTCCCACTGCTTGGTCAGTTTGTCCTTCTGTGTTGCTGCGATGCCGGAAGCTATGTTGCTGGTGTTTCAAATCCTAGCAGGGTCGCCCAGCGTGAACAGCTTCCAGCAGGTCTCCCAGCCGAAGAACAGACTGTGAAGAAGGAAGCAGGTGTCCACGTCGAGGAACTGGTCGCTGAGGACCCGATGGAGGGCAGCGAAACACTGCCAGACACGACAACCCCCGTGAGGACCGCAGTACTGCGTTGCCAGATATCACGGCGGCGGATGAGCCCCACCTCAGGAGGTCTTCCGAACAGGACCGAGGGCCAGCCACCTTCGAGAGGAGAGCAGGACACGAGGAAGCGGTGGAGCAGAGCCTTCCAGAGCAAGGTCTTCGTTTGCTGATGGGGCAGGACTCACCATGAGAAGAGAGAGCTGTCAACACCTATGCATGGTTCGACTTGGGATGTACAAAGTATGGATCTAGGAAAATTAGAAGTCATCAAAAATGCCATGGAATACATGAATATTGATCTCCTTGGTGTGGTGTCCTAGTTACATCATCTGGCATCAGCTGGCGAAGGGGTGGGGTTTAGCCCTTCAATCGGGTCGCAGCTCGATGACCTCACTTGGAGGCGCGATGGAGAGAAATAGCTCGCTGGAGGCAGCACGCACTATTTGACATTCCTGTTGTCATGATTCCACCTGGAGCTATGGCCCGAGGAGCCACGAGGAGACCCACGCCAGCACTGAGATGCTTCGACCACCACTGGATCTACAAGAGTTTCCACCCGCTGGCCTGTGAGCTGTCTGTCGTGCAGGGCTGTGGGAATCTGAAGAGGAGTTTACAGACTGGTATCGGCCGTAGGGGCTAATATTGGACTTAGGGACTTGATCTGGACTGGGCTGGGCTTTCTCGATGTACAATTACTCTTTGATATAAAGTTCTTTCTTATACACACGGGCGTCCTGGATGCTTCTCTAGTCCACCCAGCGAACGCACTTGTATTAGTGAGCAGAGATGGACTGGTGTTGGTCATTTTGAAGCAGAAGATCCTACGGTCTACTCTGCCCAGACGACAGATTCAAGAGGAAGGGCACCGCGTTCATCATCCAAAAGGGCATCCCAAGGTCTCTCTGGAAGTGCAATGCTGCTTGTGATGGGATGATATCTAACGCATACGAGAAAATCGAATAGCGCTCTCTGCTCGGACCTGGTTCTTAAAGTCCCGGCTGAAAGCCCGGTCCCACTTCAGTCCGTGGGGCCCATGCTACCGTGAGGCTTCTTCAGACTCATGCACCGCAGGTTGATGATGCAGAAAGGTGAAGCCGGATGCCCAGAGACCACAGGTCAGCGGGTGCAGAGTCACCTGGATCCAAGGATGGAAGCTACGGGGGCTACAGATGATTTTGCAGCCAATGTCCTCTAGCCTAGCCCCCAGCTCCTGAGATCAGGTGGCCTCCAGGTTTCATGTAGAGCCTTTCCCCATAACCCTTTGCCTCGATCGGGAGTAAAACCGTGTCATCCACACCAGCTGTAGGCCCCTCTCCAGCAGGAAGCAGATTCGGAAGGATGCTTTTTGCCTCTCGATTTCCACATAATGTGATGGTGTCACTTCAAGGGAGGATGCCAGCTAGACAGGGTTGGGACAAGGGGAGCGAGGGGACAATGGCGGGCATTTCCAGCATCGAGAGAGGTCATGGCATGTTTCCTTTATCAACAGCTCCCAAGCACAGAGGAAGGAAGGAGGGAGGGAAGACCCATTTTTCTCAATCGTTTCCCAGTAGTGAAGGAGACAGTGAAAGTGTGGGGATGGAGACAGGCGGGGTATTTGCACCACCCTCGCAGTGACTGGCGACCCGACACAAGGGCACCCGGGAAACTCTGGGTGGCTTCCGCGTCACATTGTAAGAAGCCAGCCAGCCACAGGCGATCCTCCATCAGCAGTATAGCCGTTTTGATCTTCCTTTTTTAATTAATCATTTTGTACAATCCATCGTTCACTTGTATTAAGCACACTCGTACATACGTCACCATCCACATTTCCAAAACATCTGTTTCTTGCTTGAATTGTTTATCAGACTCACTGTGGTACCCTTCTGCAGGGTACAAAGTTACTTCTGTTCAAATCCTTTTTCTCTCTCTCATCTGAATTCTTCCTTAGGGTGAGGATGACAAGAATGGAAGGAACAGGGCCCCGAATCCTTGAGCCCCCGCTGAGAACAAACACATGACTCAAGGATTGGGGAAGTGGATGTTGGGCAGGGGCAGGGACTGGCCGGGCGTTGCTGGTCCCTTATCCCTCCCTTCCTTCCTTTAGTGACCTGTGAAAGGAACCAGGACGGTGAGGGGGGCTGTGGTAGTCACATAATGTCATGTCAACTTGAACATACGTACAAGTGTAGGGGTGGCTGCCATGTGGGTGTGGTCTTATAAGGAAGACCCTGGGAAAGGGCACCCCCTTCTCTCTCTGCTGTCACCTTCCTGCTGGCTGACCCTGATCGCTGCCAGAGCCACTGCCACTGGGTGACACAACTTTGCACCCACCGGCCTGGAATCTTTCTGCATCACGGCATTTGACTGTGTGGGTCTGAAGAGGCACTTATGAACTTGAGTTGGACCGGGTTGAGATGTTCTCTTGATAAATAATTACATCTTGATATAAGGCTCTTATATTTTAAAAAGAAAATCTAGTAAAAAAATAATGAAAATCTAGTCATTAGAATGATCATTCAAATGTATGCACCAACCACTAACGCTAGAGCTGCAGAGATGGAAAGGTGTTGCCAACATCATCAGTCTGCAATTGATCGAACATGCAATCAAGCTGCATTGCTAATACTGCCGACTGGAATGCAAAAGTTGGAAACAGAGGAGGAGGAAGGATATTGGAAAATATGGACTTGGAGATAGAAACGAAGCTGGAGATCACATGATAGAACTTTGCAAGACCGATCTTGTCTTCTTAACTACTTTTTTCAGTGACAGGAAAAGTGAGGATACGCATGGGCTTCTCCAGGGGGAATGCCAAGAAATCTAAAGGGGCTGTGTCTGTGGGAGCGGCTCGATGTCAGCAGCTAACCCAGGGGGAGGCCGACTGTGGAGCAGCCCGTCGATGGCTCTTTTGCAAGTGCGGGCTGAAGCTGCGGACAAAGCAAGCCGCTGAGAGAGTGCCACCGAAATCTGCGGACGTCTCAAACGACCTTGGTGCACTGACCACCGAGAGCAGGAGACGAGGAGCTGTGGGATGACGTGAGTGACGACATCACACAAGAAGAAACAGAAGACCGTGAAAAGGACAGGCAAGAAAGATCAGTGGGTGTGAGGAGACTCAGACGTGCTCTCCATCAGCGAGTTGCCGGGGCAAACAGAAGAAACGATCGAGTGAAATAGCTTAGCAGAAAGTTCAAAGGGCAGCTTGAGAAGACCAAGTCAAATATTATAATGAAATGTGCCAAGACCTAGAATGAGAACCAAGCCCCGCCCCCCCAGGAAGAACATGTTCAGCATATCGTAAAACGAATGGACGGAAGAAACAATCAAGCCTCGAGAGGTAATATTAAAAGATTTTATGGGCAAAGAACACACAAGGTGTCTGTACCAAAAAGAAATGGTCAACCTTCAGCCATTTCAAGAGGTGGCATATGATCAAGAACCAGCGGCGTCGACTGAAGATGTCCAAGCTGCACTGAAGGCACTCGCGGGACAAATGTCTCAACCAGCCGATGTAGCCCTGGAAGCACCCGCTCGTCTGCGCCGAGAAAACGGGAGGACGGTTACTTGGGCAGGTGACTAGAAGAGCAACCTTTCCAAAGCAAGGTGACCCAACAGAATGCTCAACTTGTAGGGCGATATCATTGCTACCACCTGCATGCGAAATCTCGCTGAAGATCTTCCCAAGCGGCGGCAGCAGGGCGCTGACAGGGAGCCGCCGGACGTGCGGACCGGATTCGGAAGAGGAGCTGGAACAAAGGATAGCATTACTGCGTCAGACGGATCTCAGCTGAAAGCTGTTGGTGGTAGGTGCCATCTGGTCGATCCCAACCCACAGCCACCATGTGCACAACCCAGGCAGGCCCTCACGCTCGCTGCTCTGCGGGAGCCCGTCCATGCAGCCACTGGGCCGATGCATTTCATCCAGAGCTTTGCCCTCCCTGACTGCCCTCTACTCTGCCAGGGGCTGGGCGCTGCTGGCAACGGGTCCACAGCAGGCAAGACCGAGTCTCACCACCCTTGGCTCTGATGGAGCACTCTGGCCGTACTTCTCCCCAGACAGATGTTTGTTCTTTTAGAAGTTCATGGTACTTTCTGTTTCTCGCCAGTACCATAATTCAAGCACACCAAGTCCTCTGTCTTCTTTATTGAAAGTCAACCTTCGCACGCACAGGAGGCAATTGAAAATACATGGCTTGGTTCAGGTGTACCTTAGTCCTCAAAGTAGCATCTTTGCTTTGGAATGCTCTAGATTGGTCTTGTGCAGCAGAATGACCCAATGCAATGCATTGTTTGATCTCCCGACTGCTGCTCCCGTAAGCGTTGATTGTGGGTCCAAGCAAGACAAAAGCCGTCACTACTTCCACCTTTTCTCCACTCCGTGCTACCTCTTGGTCTAGTTGTGAGGTTTGGGGTCTTCTTTATATTGAGTTGCTGCAATCCTGACTCTTCGTCAGCAAGTGTTTCAAGCCTTGCTCACTTTCAGAAAGCAAGGTGGTGTCATATTACAACTGCAGGTTGTAATAAGCCTTCCTCTGATCCTGATGCGGCGATCTTCTTGCTAGAATCCTGTGTCCCTGACTTCCGCCCAGCACACAGATTGAATATATATGGGGACAGGATGCAACCCTGACACACACCTTTCCTGATTTTAAACCATGCAGTGTGCCTTGGTTCCATTCCCACAACTACCTCTTGATCCACCTACAAGTTCCGAATGAGCACAACGAAGTGTTCTGGAATTCCCATGCTTCTCAAAGCTATCTCAGAGTTTGTTATGATCCACACAGTTGAATTCTTTGGCATAGCCCATGGAGCACAAGTAAACATCTTTTTGGTATTCTCTGCTTTCATTGAAGATCTGTTAGGTAGCAAGATTTAGGGATAGGCAGGTTGTCCCTCCCAAGCCTGCAAAGGCCCTGTGGTGGTTACGTAATCTGTTGTCAACTTGAGACTTAAGAGTGAACGGGGTGGAGTTTAGCCTGTGAATCAGGATGCAGCTTGATGACCCAATTTGGAGGTGCTAAGGAGATAAGTAGCTCTCTGGAGGCGGGACACACACACACTCTCTGTGAGACATTCCTGTTGACCAGACACATGGAGCTACCCTGATGGAGCCAGAGGCTTGGAGCTGGGGCAGCCACGTGGAGACCCGTACCAGTGCTAAAATGAGTTGCTTCCACCACCACTGGATCCACAAGACTTTCCACCCGCTGGCCTGTGATCTTCCTACACTCAGCATCATTGCATGTGTTGTGTGAGTCTGAAGAGGAATTTATAGACTGGTACCAGACATATGGCTAATATTCGACTTATGGACTTGATCTGGACTGGGATGTTTTAATATAAAATTACTCTCTGATATAAAGTTCTCTATTACATTCATGAGTGCCCATGAATTTGAATAACACAGCCCCCATAGAGGAGGCTGGAAAGAAATCAGGCAACAAATAGACACCTGGGAAGACCCAGAACTGACCATCATCATACTCAAGCCTCTAGCCAGGTGGGCGGTATACCTGGGTGATCCAAACTAGGCCCAGGCTCATGATAACACCCAGGTGGGCTTAATACAGCCAATGGGGTCAACCAATACCTTCAAACACACCTTCCCCCAGCCAGGGAGTGAGCTAGAATAAAGGCAGGGAGCATGCTCTGGGATGCTCTCTCAGCCCCGAACTCTTGCCCCGGTTCTCTTGACCACTTGGTCCCTGGGATCCCCACCCCCAGTTCCACACACATGGGTGCTCTTTTCCACAAGCTTGCTTGTGCCCAGTTGTGAACCCCTTTGAGACTGTAACCTGAAACTTGTCCCATCCTTCATAAAAAACCCCTTTTATTGCAATATGGACTTTGGTGTGAATTCTTTCAGTGTGCGAACCCTAGAACCAAGGTCTTGCCCACTCGAGAAGCCTCACCACTCCATCTGCTCTCAGGAAGGATAGCACTTGTTTCTTGACCTCTGTTGCCTCCAGCCTGACCTGCCGGCAGCTCCCTGCCAGTGTGCTGCTCCTTCGGTTGGAAGATCTTCAGCACAATTTTACTCACATGTGCGATGAATGACTGTTCTATAATGCGAGCCTTCGGTTGGGGCTCCTTCCTTTGGAATGGGTACAGATGTTGTTCTCTGCTAGTCAGGTGGCAAAGTAGCTGTCTGTCAAATTTCCTGAAAGCAGAGAATACCAGAAAGATGTTTACTTGTGTTTATTGACTATGCAAAGGTCGATAACAAAGTGTGGGTCACTTTGAACGGGCATTCCAGAACATTTCGCTGTGCTCACGCGGTCCCTGCACATGGATCAAGAAGCAGTGGTGGGAACAGAACAAGGAAACACTGCTTGGTTTAAAACAAAGGGTGTCAAGGGGCAAGGTTGCAGCCTCTCACCATCCTTCCTCATTTGGTCTGCTGAGCACCGAATCCGAGAAGCTGGACTGCGTGAAGAAGAGTGTGGCTCCAGGGTTGGAGGAAGCTCACGAACCCCCGCGATCTGCAGATGGCACCGCCTCACCTGTGAGGAGGACCCGAAGCACCTGCTGACGAAGCTCAAGGCTCGCAGCCTTCAGTGTGGATGACGACTCAAGGTAAAGAAGACCAGCATCCTCCCAAGTGGACCGTGGGGATGTCATGGTAAATGGAGGCAAGATGGACGTTGTCGGGGATGTCATCCTGCTTCGATCCGTCAGCAATGCTCCTGGAAGCAGCAGCCAAGAGATGAAAAGATGCCTGGCATTGGGTCAATCTGCTGCACGAGCCCTCTTTAGAGTGCTGAAAAGCAAGGGTGCTTCTTTGAGGACTACGGTGCGCCTGACCCAAGGCACTCTCTGCCCCCTGACGGTTTTCTCTTGAGCCTGTGCGTGCTGCTCCGAGGCTGCCCCTGGGCCCGGGCCTCTGCTCACGGTGAGAGACCATCAGACCCACACAGGCACCAAACCCACTCGGCAGCCTCAGAGTGGATTCTGACTCCGCGCCCCTCAGCGGGGTCTTTATGGGAGCAGGTAGATGGCCTCATCTGCTGGGTGTGAACCGGGAGGTTTCTCCAGTGGGTGAGACCTCCATCCTTGCCTTCACACGAGAAAGAATTCACGCCGAAGCCCGTTTGCAATCCAAGTGGGTTTGTTACGAAGGACGGGAAGAGTTTCAGGTTTTACAGTCTCAGAAGCGTGGGCTCTATTTCAGGGAAATGTGCCAAAGTGCATGTGAGCCACGCTGGGGTCCACAACTGGACACGAGCAGCCTAATGGGACAGTGCACCCACACGTGGTGAACTGAGGTGCGCTGAGACAGCAGCACAGCATGAGTGGGCACTGGGGGGCAGGGAGAGTACGAGAAAGAGAGAGAGACGCTGTGGGTCCCGAGGAGACCCGGAGTGGGCGCTGAGGGGGCTCCCCAGGCGGCGAGTGTGCCCCTCTTACCTCTACCTTCCTCTGACCAGGAGCAGGATGTAAGGGAGTGGCCTTCCGGCTGCCAGTGTATTTCAAACCTCTGACTGGAGAAGTCTGGTTGAGGGTGTTGGCCCCATTGGCTGAATTAAGCCCACCTGGGTGACATCACAAGCCTGGGCCTAGTTTGGGCTAGCCAGGTGTATCACCCACCTGGCTGGGGGCCTGACTTTGAGCATGCCCAGTTCGGGGGTCTTCATGGGTGGCTAATGCTTACCTGATTCCCTTCCAGCCTCCTCTAGGGGCCTGTATGATCAGGGGGGTGGGGTGGGGTGGGGGTGAGGGTGGGGACAGCCCTGTCCCTGTCTCTAGCTCCCTGACAGAACTACTCACCTTGCAGTTAGCAGGTCAGCGCTGGCTTTGCACAGCTGAACTTCAGAGCCTTTGATGCCACTGTGTGGATGACCTTGTGCTTGCTGGGCCCCGTGAAGAGCTCCTGGCTGTCATGGCCCCTGGGGGTCTAGGGGCGCTTGTCCACACCCCAGCAAGGGTGGGCAGCAGCCACTTGGCGACAGAGGGGCAGTGGTGGGGTGAGAGCAGGGGAGAGTGACCCTTCATTGGGCAGGTCTTCTCTGCACAGGCCTGGGCCCTCCACTGCGGCTTCTGGCCACACATCTGGAGGAAGCTGTTGCCTGGCTGCTGGGGATGGTGGCAGGCGGGAGGGAGGCAACCCTGAGAAGAGGCACCTGGAGCGCCCTCACTGCCGTTCCTTGCCACGCATGACACTGCCTTTCCCTAGCCTCCTGCTTAGCCGCTGGGACAGCGTGATTGTCCAGGCTCTCCTGTCACTTGTCCTAGGGCACACAGGAGACCCCAATCTCCAGTAGATTTTAAACTCGAGGTTTGTTATTAAACTTGAACATCTATCAATCCTAACAGACAAAGACGAGACAGAGACAGACACGACACTCGAGTGAGGGACACCATTAGCGCAAGATCATGATGGCATCCAAGGGTTCTCGGAGATTCAGAAATTTAAAAAGGACTCGGTAGGGCAAGGTCGTGGAGGGCAAAGCCACAAAAGTCACAAAAGCATGACTGGCGACAGATGGATACCTCCCGGCTCCAGGTGGGACACGTCCATGATGTTGCATAGGAGGGCTTGCCGGGGACGGGGCCAGGCCCTTCCAAGGACACACCCACTCAAGCCCTTAAGAGACATGCCCCTCCCTGGACGGGCAAAGGCTGATGATCCACTTTGTAACGCATTCTGCCTGAGGGCAGACCGTTTGCCTCGCTGGTTAAGTGTCAGAAGGAAGTCAGTGGAGGTTCAAGCCACAAGGGGACGCTGCACATGGACGCTGGGCTCTCACTGTTGACCACAGTCTTCTACAAGCTAGGTGGGGGGAATGCAAGCTTTGCTAGGAGGTGCTGGATGCTGTTGGCTGCTCACCCAGAGGGCAGTGGACAGGAGGATGCTGCCCTGTGTGAGGGGATCCTTTGTTAGCTTGGGGGCCACTGGGGGATGAGATGTACACAGGAAGTGAGGCAGCCAAGGGTCCTGCAGGAAGGAGGGGAGGCCTGGGGCACTGGTTCCTGGGAAGACAGTAAGTGGTCATTGGGGAGGCAGAGGCAGCAGGAGCCAGGTGGGGCCAGAGGGTGACTGTGATGGAGAGGCAGGATGAAGGCAGGCTGGGGAATGGTCCCCCACCAGGAGCCCTTCAGGTGGGCATTTGCACCCCTAACTCAAGGGGTTTAGGGACCAAAATGTGCCCCGACACCCCTGTGGGGGGGACATTCCTGTGGCTGGGACCCACGTGGGAGAGGCACTTTTCTTCGCTGCGCTAAAGATGGCCTGGGCAGTGTAGAATGTGCCCGAAGCCCAA
>NW_022111314.1:3737158-3753710 GCF_000313985.2 Echinops telfairi | reverse complement strand
CCCCGGGGCAGTTCTGCTCCCATGGCCTAGTTGTGAGTCAAAATAGCCTTGGCGCACACTCCTGGGAGCAGAGCTTGAGGGAGATGCACCTGGGGAGGCTGGCGGGTCCGTGGGGAAGAGAGGCCGCCCAGCAAGCTGGAGTGTTGACCATCAACGTCCTCCGTGAGTGGGGAGGCTGCAGCCGTGCTGTCAGCCAGCTCTGTAATCAACAGCAGCCCCCCTCACCCCTTCCTCACCTCTCCCTCCCAGAACTTACAGTCACGGTACGGATGGAGCATCGCAGAGCCGTGCAGGAAGGAGTGTGTGTGTGTTGGTGGGGGGTGAGCCTCACATCGCCTGCCCACTCAGCTGACAGGGCATATTGGCCCCTCACAGGTGGTCTTCCTAGAAGACACTTGGAAGCGTTTCTGTTTCTGAATTGCAAGCCAACACTGCAATTCCACCCTCTCCCCTGAGTTGGTCACGGGACCTCCACTTTGGGACCTGCCCCGACGTGGAAGTTGAGGGCTGGTGGAGTCCGTTGTATTACATTTGCCAAATTGAGAGGGGGAGGGTGCACGCTCTGACCGCGAGGGGAAGTCTGGGCGCGGCTGATGGGGGCTCGCTGGGTGATGCTGGGGCTCCTTATCTCCTCAGCTCTCCCCAGAATAAACCCAAGAGTCATGCGGGATGCTGGCGGCCACTGCACTTCTCAAGGACGCTGACCAGCCTGCAGAGGCCAAGGCCAGCTATCTGTCTCTGAGTCCACTGGGCCAGACACAGGGAGCCCTCGCTACCGTCCTTGGTCCCCTCAGCCACCGTGGGCCATGTGGGTCTGTGGGGAAGGGCCATTCCACTTGCGGCCTCTGGCATTCAGCCACGAAGGCCACTCTCACCCCCTTGCAGCAGCTCAGGGCTGGGGTCTCCCTTGTCAGTCCTTCCTGAGCCCCCCACCCAAGTCTGTAAGAAAGGCTGTAGTGGTCATCACCCCCTGGTTTAGGGGAGAGTGGCGGTGTGGGGACCAGGGGCCGCCACCCAGACAGAGGAGAACCCTTCCTAGAGTTCTGGCTGCCTCCCTTACCTTCTTCATTCCCCACCACCGGGCTCTCTCACCCAGGAGCCCTGGTAGCGCAGTGGTCAAACGCCTGGCTGATAACCAAAGTATTGGCCAGTCAAAGCCGTCAGCTACTCCCTGGGGTGTCCGTAAGGATTGGCAGCCTTGGGAATTTGATGGGGGCAGTTCCACCCTGCTGAGAAGAATTGGGTCCACCGAAGTAGGTTTGATTTTTGCTCTTTAACAGGGGTTTACGGGTTCAGTTGTCAACAGAACAGTCTGAAGTTCAAAGCCACCAGCTGCTCCTTGGAAGAAAGATGAGGCAGATTGCTCTGTAAAGATGATAATCTCAGAAGCCCCCGGGCAGCTCTCTCTGGCCCACAGGGAGTCGGCTTGAAGACAGTGTGCTTGATTTTGTGGTTGATGTTCTACCCAAATCCACTGCCATCGAGTTGGCTCCGATTCATGGTGACACTAGGGGACAGAGGGGGACAGAGGAGGACTGCCCTGTAGGGCCTCCAAGGCTGTCCATCTTTCTTGAGGCCGACTGTCACATCTGAATCTTTAGGGCTCCTTTATGTTCTGCCTAGATCTCCAATTCAGACAGCGGTCCTGTGGGTCCACCATGGGTCCGTGGGACACATAGTTTGCTCCTACAAAGCAGGTCGCTGGTCTGAGCCTGCCAATCCCGGGGGTGTGTGGAAGAGGAGTCTGGCAACCTGCTTCCGTAAGGCTTCTGGCAAGAACACCGTCAGCCTCTGTGATGCACGAGGTCAGAGGTCACCATGAGGCGGAGTCACCCAAGGACAGTGGGTTTGGTCTTGGCATCTGCCCCCCCAGTGAGTCCCAGTTTGCCTAGGGCTCTGTTCGCCGCTGGCCACTGCCTGGGAACCCCTGGGGTGAGCACTGCTCAGACGCACAGGGTGCCATGTCCACTTCGGTTTGATTCGACACCGGCAGGCCTGGATTTGGGTCCCACCAGCTGAAGGGCAGGAGAAGGTGGGCCGTCTGTCCCTAAAGAGGGCAGCTTTGGGACTCGAGCAGACCTCCTTTATCCCACAGGGCCGATGGCGCACAGTCAAGCGCTCCATCACTCGCTGGAAGGTGGTGCTGTGGATCCACCCAGGGGTCCATGGCAGAAAGATGGCCCCCGTGCGCCCTGCTTCCACAGCGGTGAGCGGCACAGCTCCATGCAAACCGGAGTCTCACGTTCTGACTCAGCTTCCCGCCGTGCAGCTGACTGACCCAGTGGGGCAGGGCAGAACCGCCCCTGTGGGTGTTCTGAGACTGTCACTTTGCAGGAGTGGAAAGCCTCCTCTTTCTCCTGAGGAGCAGCTGGGGGTTTTGAACAGCTGAACTTTGGACCTGATGTGCAGCCCACCCCGCGAGCTCCCAGGCTCCTCATCTTGACTCATGGCAACGCCACAAGACTCCAAGGCTGTCATCGTTTGGGGGAGCACACTGCTTCATCTTTTCCCCGAGGAAGAGCAGGTGGGTTTGAACCACCCGCCTCTGGTTAGCAGCGAGCACGTGCTGGCAGGTGGTGGGTGCTGAGCTCAGGTGCTGCGCAGAAGGGCCTGTGACTGAGAAGCCTGTCCCTTCTCCCAGCCGACCTTGGACAACCTGCCCCACCTATGTTCCAGGGGCAGACACAGCTCAGGGGGCCTCCCCTCCAGCGAGGAGGAGCACAGGCAGGCTCGGGGTGATGGACACACTTTGGGGGCCTGCAGACACCTCCTGCCGCCTCTCCAGAGCCTGCTGTCCCACATTCAGCACCCAGGGGCCTAAGTAAGCCTCACCTGTGACATGGGACTCAAAGCAAACAGGTTTCTTCCTTCCCCCTATGAACCGCACCACCCCCCCAACCATTTTTTTGTTTGTTTGTTTGCCAACTGCCCTATTAACGGGAAAACCTTTAAGCATACATCTGGGAAGCTGGCTTTTCCCCTCCTCCGTTGGCAGAGTGCGTTATGCATTGGGCGGCTAACTGCAAGGTCAGCAGTTCCAAACCACCAGCTGTTCCTTGGGAGAAAGATAAGTCTTGTGACTCCTGGGCAGAGTGACCATCTTAGAGACCCACAGGGCTGGTTCTCTTCTGCCTGTAGGGTCACTGGGAGTTGATGGCAGTGAGTTTGGATTTTGGGAGTCAACTTGGAAGCCCGTGGGGAAGGCCACACTGGCTCCTGTCCATCAGTGAGGAATATGGACCCTGCTACTGAGTCCACTCTGACACGTCTCAATTTCTAGGGCAGAGAGCGGCTGCCCCTGTGGCTTTCTGAGACTGTCACTCTTTACAGGAGTAGAAGGCCTCCTGGCAGAGCCCCTATGGGACAGAGTACAAGGATCCTGCCAGAGGAGACCCTATAGGGCAGAGAATGGCTGCCCCTGTGGCTTTCTGAGACTGTCACTCTTTACAGGAGTAGAAGGTCTCCTGGCAGAGCCCCTTCAGGGAAGAGTGGAACTCCCCTGCGAGGTTCCAGACACGGTCCTTCCCAGCAGCTCTCATCCCTCCCACATCCAGCTTCCACCCAGGCCAGCGGGGGCAACCAGGGAGGACGGAGTGGCAGGCCAGCCTCAGCCCCACCTCTGGCCCCTTCAGCTCAGGGCTGAATCAGCAGAGGTGGCTCCCCGACCATGTCCCCTTGTTCCACAGCATCACCCGCTTCACAGGACTGCAGGTCAGTCTCCTCGGAGCAAGTCCAAGGTACCCCGTGGCCTTCACCTCCATGTCCCGTGGGGTGATGTCCTGGGTCTCTGCTCAGCTGGGAGACAGGCGCTTTCCACACAAGCCAGCTCCCAGGAGAGCTTCCTGGGTGCAGGCTGACTGCACGGGCCTCCTTCCCTGGGCCGCTCGGACTCGCAGGCCGGCACACAACCACTTGGCACTGGTGGCTGAGTGAAGCGTGCACTTTGGCCGTGGGACACAGGCACTGAAGAGAGGCATGCAGAACAGCCGGTTCGGACAGGGTGCTGGCTGCCGGGTCCCTGGGGTCTGTCCCCTTCCCTTGGGTGCTGGCGCATCCCAGTTGCCTCTTCTCCAAACCAGAGCATGCTCCCTGGGGCTTTCAAGGCGGAGACCTCTGGGAGGCCGATCACCAGACCTCTCTTCTGAGGCGCCGGTGGGGGGGACTCAAGCCTTCCAGCCAAGGTGAGCATGTCCCTTGTCTGCACGCCCAGGGACTTCTCATTCTTGTTAGAGGGTCACAACTCTCAGGGCTTTCTCTGCTATGAACAAGAAAGTACACCTTTTCAGATCAGTACCCAGCGTGCTCCACCCAAAGCCAGCATGTGGCACTGGGGGCTTCCTGCCACCTGCAGGAAGCAGGTGGAAACAGAGGGGGCCTGGCGGAGGGGTGCAGGGCAAGTGGGCACTCCCACCGGCCAGGGGAGTCTGGTCCCAGCCCTTCCCACTCTGGGAATCACGGCCTCATGCTCTGTGGGAGCGGGCTGGTCCGAATGGCTTCTGGCCATTTGGGTGGGGACACCCTTGGAGATAGACCCCATCAACGTGGCGAGCTACGGGCTGCCACTGCAGGCCCTCCGGCCACTGAGGGCCCAGTGCACTGGGCAGAAATGCCCTTCGGGTTTGCTCTCTAGGAAATGACAAGGCAGTGCTCTGTGGGGAGCAGAAACACACCCCTTCCAGGGGCTGATAGGCTGGGGCTGGGCACACCCCAGGTCGCACTGGTCAGCTGGCCCTCTCCCTGCAGTGCCCAGAGTGGTGTTGGGCTCACACGGGTGACCAGCGGCTCTCGCAGATTCTGAAGACCCCCAGCAAGGATGCGTGAAATCGTGCACATCCAGATCGGCCAGTGCGGGAACCAGATCGGAGCCAAGGTGAGTGAGGCCGGACCTGGCCCGGCTTCGCCACGGCCAGCTGGCTGGAAGACAAACTCCTGGTGGCTCTGATGCACTGGCCGGAAGCAGGTCGAGTAGGCATACCCCTAGCTGGAGACTCAGGGAATGGGAGAGGGCCTCCAGGTAGCCCTGGGTGGTGGTAGTGGTTACACGTTGGGCTGCTAACTGTAAGGTCAGCAGTTCAAAACCACCAGCTGCCCTGTGAGAGAGCGAGTGGAGTTTCTCCTCCCGTAAAGAGTTAGTCTTGGAGCCTCGCAGGGACAGTCCCTTGTCCCCCGGGATTGCCACCAGTCAGCATCGACTCAATGGCAGTGACTGCGTTTCCTGAGAGTTACTGGCGATGGTCTCTCTTTTTCTTAAAATTGGACCCAGTACTCTTATTTATTTTTGGTTGGTTTTTAAACTTCGTATTCTGAATGAAGTGTTGTCTTCAAAGCCGATCATCATTTTTGCATTCTACCACTCCAACGATGTATCAAACTTCCCCATGGGTTGCCCTACCTCCTCCTGGCTTTTTCTCCCAACTCCTCGTCCCCTTCACCCAAGTTCACGTCTGTCTACCCACCAGCCTTCCCTTCCGTGCAGGCCCTCCCTCCCACCCTGG
Source organism: Echinops telfairi (assembly GCF_000313985.2). Lineage (NCBI taxonomy): Eukaryota > Metazoa > Chordata > Mammalia > Afrosoricida > Tenrecidae > Echinops > Echinops telfairi. The sequence goes on along the minus strand of NW_022111314.1, from coordinate 3,748,215 downwards.
TCACCAGCCAAGTCTGTTTCTTTCGGTCTGAGAATCTTTTCCTGTTCTTCTTTCTCTCCCCTGACAGCGGTCTCACACAAGATTTGTCCTTTGGTGATTAACTTCACTTGGCATAATCCATTATCTGTTCATCCCACATTCCCCACCTTTACAGGCACAGAGGGCTACGTTTCAGGGGGTTGGTTAATGGTTACTTTGTATCACACATACACGGAGGGTTACGTTTTACCTGGGAGTTTGTTAATGGTTACTTTGTCTCACACATAAACGAGGAGCTTTACCCGCGGGGGTAGGGGAGTCTCTGGCAGCAACGTGGGCTTCCTTCCTTGGCTGACAACCCTGCCACCCTGCGTGCGCTGTGTGGTGTCACCCAGGCGTCTGCCCTTCCGCACCTGCCTGCCCGTCACACAGCAGCGTCCCTCAACCATGGTATCAGGCAAAGAAAGCGTCAGAGAGGGACCTACAATAAACCCTTCTTGCCCAGCATGGAAGGTCAGCGCAACACACCCTCTGGGACATCCAGGGACTCCTTCCTCCCCACCCTTTACGTCTTCCCAGAAAGCACCTCATTCAGGGGGCCCTCGGGGTCACCCACACACTGAAGAAGGCCAGTAAGGCTGCACAGCGTCTGTCTGACTTGCTCGTACTGACATGGATTTACAGGTGTTTGAGGTTCGAGCTCACCCGCTGCCCTGCAGCGAATGCTGTGCCCGTCTAGGCTACCAGCCCTGGAAACAAACCCATGAGTGGTCTACTCTTTGCATAGGGCCATGAGTCAGAAGGGAGCCCTGGCGGGGTCGGGGGTTACGCATTGAGCTGCTAACCACAGGTCTTCGGTTCAAACCCCGCCGGCTGCCCTGCATGAGAAAGATGAGGCTTTCTACTCTCATCGAGAGCTACAGTCTCGGAGACCCAGAGGGACAGTCCCGCCGGCCCTGTGGGGCCGCTGTGTGCTGGGAGGGACTGGAGGGCAGTTGTGCTTTTTGAGATGAGCCAGAGCGAGGGCAGTGAGCGTGTTGGGTTTGTGTGTCTGGAAGAGGAACATCTCTCTCTCTCTCTGCTTGTCTGACCCACGGCTTTCTGTGTCGTGGCTGAAAACGTGGGGAGAGTGCACGCCTGCTCTGAAGTGTCCACACCTCAGCTCGGTCCATGACACCTGTGACCCGCTTCCGGGTGCGCCACCAGCCTGGCCGCCCTTGCCTGCTCACACGAACTGGGTGCTCTTCCCACTGCCACGGCCACTGCCCCTTGGGTCCCGCCGAGATGGCTCTTTAAGGAGCTAAAGGCAACATCGTCTTTGGTGCAAGTGCGCGTAAAAGCTGGGGCAGAGAAACCGCTTGGAAAGCCGCCAGTCTTCCCTGCCAGTGTCAAGGCGACTGGATGCCCAGGCATGCCGGGGTGGGTGGGAGAGGATATGCAGAGAGGGCACGGGAAGGCCTGCAGGGCCCAGATAAGGGTCTTAACTTTCACCACGCAGTTGGGTCACCTGATGGGGACTTGCAGTTTGAAGCCATCACAACCGGAGGACACATTTAATTTGTGGTGTCAGGGATCTTGGGTTTACTTCTCCCACTTCCTGGACACTGCAGACAATTGACTATAAAATGCAGCCTTGTTATTTAGACCGGGGCCGGAGCGGAGCACCTTTTTATGAGATCTGGCTGGGAAAGGTCCCTTGGGGATTGCAACCTACGTGGATAGATTTATATTGCCCTTCAAGATGTGCTTCTTCAGGGCAATCAGCGGGGCCATCGCGGGGCCCTGCCTCCAGGTGAAGAGCTTGGAGCGTGTCTATAGTCATGCGTGCCCCACGCATGGCCCCAAGAGCAGGGTGCCGTCCCTCGGAGCCTCGGGGGATGGTGGGTCTGTCTGGCACAGGCATGGAGAGAGGCCGTTGTTACTGTGGCAGGGGAGGGAGGAGGGCGCATCTCATTTTTACTTTCTCCCTGCGTTGGGTGCCACACTCAACTGGTTAGGAGCGAGCACTTCGGGTGAAATCAGAGAGACCCTTCTGATGCGGAAGTCGGAACCCACAGCTTTCAGGGGGGACGACGGGCTGCATTTTAATAGGAGCAGAATCCAATTTCATACGTTATGTGCTTGGTGATTGATGTCAGGAGCCGGGGTGGGCACAACACTCAGCTTTCTCCACCACGGTGGCCCTGCTGGTGTCATGAGCCGTTGCCAAGTGCACGGGGGGCAGAGCTGACCCCGGTGCTTTCCTGGGTGGCACTAGGCCTTGATGCACAGAGCCTTCAGGTTCGCGGGCCAAGTGCATGTACGGTTAGTGAAGGTGAGAAGTCAATGCCAGTGTTAACAAGGCCACTTAGCCCAGTCACGATCTTGGGGAGGGGCCTGTGGGTGGGCGCTGACCTCTTCCCTGGACCCTGCCCCTCTTCTGTTTCCAGTTCTGGGAGGTGATTGGCGAGGAACATGGCATTGACCCGGTGGGGAGTTACCACGGCGACTCGGCCCTGCAGCTGGAGAGGATCAGCGTGTACTACAATGAGGCCCATGGTACAGACCCCCCCTCCCCCCCAGGACACACTGAGGCGGAAGGTGGCCCTGGAGGGTGGGCAGTTTAAACCCCCACTGCCCAAGAGTCAAGTGCAAATCATAGTACCCAGAGTGGAACTGCTCCCTAGGGTTTCCAACCCGGTCATTTTCGGAGAACAGATGGTCTCATTTTCTGCCTCTGGTGGGTTCGAAAGCCCTGCTTGAACCATGGTGCCCCAGGGCCCCTTGTTCAAGCACCTCCTTCCCTTTTGTGTTTGAAATGACAACTGGAACAGTTTTCAGCAGGAAAGGCCAGGATTGGCGACCAGGCGAGTGGTGTAGTCCTTCTGAGGAACCCCACAGACCCCTGTGATGTGTGATGTGTGATGTGGGGGTGGTGAGCTGGTAAAAACCCCATTGACCAGGCACCCCCTGCCCAGAACACCTCTTGGCTTCCTCTCCTATTTTGGACCAGTAGCACAGTTCTGATTTGGTGAAATATTAGCTTTCAGGACAACAATGCTTTTGGCTGACTTCTACTTCTCTCTGCAGATAAGAAGTACGTGCCCCGGGCGGTCCTGGTGGACCTGGAGCCAGGGACGATGGACAGCATCCGCTCCAGCAGGCTCGGGGCCCTCTTTCAGCCCGACAGCTTTGTCCATGGTAAGCGGTTCCAGAAGGTTCCACAGGTCTGGGAGGGACGAGGCTGCCTCCTAGTGGTGCCCTTTCTCCCACCACCCATCCCTGTACTTGAGGAGCCCCGGGGGCAGACCTCAGGTGGTGGGCTGCTCCTGCCAGGCCAGCAGTTCAAACCCAACAGCTGGTCAATGATGGGGCTTCCGGCTCCTGCCTCTTGCAGGCCCTGTGCTACTGTAGGGTGGCTATGAATGGGAATTGATTGGGCGGCAGGGAGTTTGGTTTTTGACTTTGACCCCTTTACTCTGAGTGAGCCGACCCTCTTGTTTATTGCTATTGGATGTGGTGGAGTGGACTAGGACTTGGGGAGGCCCTCTGGGGCAGAGCAGAGCCAGCCCACTGGGGTTCCTCCGCCGTCTTCTTTTCGCATGTGTGCCAGATTGCTGTCTCTCTCCCCTGAAGCTGCTGGGTGGGCCCGAATTGCCACCCTCGCGGTTGGTGGCCCGGCCATGGGGGCTCCTCCAGGTCACTCACTGGACGCCCGCTCTTTGCCACAGGGAACTCCGGGGCTGGCAACAACTGGGCCAAGGGCCACTACACGGAGGGTGCGGAGCTGATGGAGAGCGTGATGGACGTGGTGCGCGCCGAGAGCGAGGGCTGCGACTGCCTGCAGGGCTTCCAGGTGGTGCACTCGCTGGGCGGCGGCACGGGCTCGGGCATGGGCACGCTGCTCATGAACAAGATCCGCGAGGAGTACCCCGACCGCGTGCTCAACTCCTTCAGCGTCATGCCCTCGCCCAAGGTCTCGGACACGGTGGTGGAGCCCTACAACGCCGTGCTGGCCGCGCACCAGCTCATCGAGAACGCGGACGCCTGCTTCTGCATCGACAACGAGGCGCTCTACGACATCTGCTTCCGCACCCTCAAGCTGGCCACGCCCACCTACGGGGACCTCAACCACCTGGTGTCGCTGACCATGAGCGGCATCACCACGTCGCTGCGCTTCCCGGGCCAGCTCAACGCCGACCTGCGCAAGCTGGCCGTGAACATGGTGCCCTTCCCGCGCCTGCACTTCTTCATGCCGGGCTTCGCGCCGCTGACCAGCAGGGGCAGCCAGCAGTACCGCGCCCTGACCGTGGCCGAGCTCACCCAGCAGATGTTCGATGCTCGCAACGTCATGGCCGCCTGCGACCCCCGCCGCGGCCGCTACCTCACGGTGGCCTGCATCTTCCGGGGCAAGATGTCCACCAGGGAGGTGGACGAGCAGCTGCTGGCCGTGCAGACCCGGCACAGCGGCTGCTTCGTGGACTGGATCCCCAACAACGTCAAGGTGGCCGTGTGCGACATCCCGCCCCGGGGGCTCAGCATGGCCGCCACCTTCATCGGCAACAGCACGGCCATCCAGGAGCTGTTCACCCGGGTGTCCGAGCACTTCTCGGCCATGTTCCGGAGGAGGGCCTTCGTGCACTGGTACACGGGCGAGGGCATGGACATCAGCGAGTTCGGGGAGGCCGAGAGGAACGTCCACGACCTGGTGTCCGAGTACCAGCAGTTTCAGGACGCCAAGGGGGGCGAGAAGGAAGAAGAAGAGGCCTCCGGAGGGGAGGAGGAGGAGCCGCAGGGCGGGGGACGTTAAGGACGGGACAAGGGGCTGTGTGCACTTGGCAGGGAGGGGCGGGAGGGCAGGGGTCTTGAGCTGGCAGGGGCTGGTGGACAGGGCACTGCGCTGTTGGCTCGGCATTCAATAGCAAAATAAATCCACTGTAAAGTGCTCTCCTTCTTAAAACAAAACTGCCTCTCAGGTATTTGCCGTCAGCACAGCCCGGGCCAGGCGTCCGGCTGTGTGGCCACCACTGTCGGGGCAACTGACCTTTCCCTGGGACCCTTCCTGGTGGCCGGCTGGGAGGCTACATCTCTGGCCTTCCAGCTGGCTCTCCCTCTCTAATGATGGACCTCGGGCCTGGACATTGCCGGGCCCTTCGCCTGCTCGGGAATCCCCCCCCCCCCCATCCCTTTTCTTCCTTGGACTCCAGGAGGGTGTAGCCCCTGCAGCCCCTCCTGTCTCACTGCAAGCGGGCTGCACCAGACAAGGGCGCCTGCGTTTCTCCCCAGCAAAGCTTTGAACACGTCTCCTCACCGACCAGAAACTCATTATGTGGACAGTGCCCTTTCACTCTGGAGAAAGGGCAAGGCCAGCTTCCACGGAGGCAGCTGCGGCGTCCTTCCCAGGGACAGGGGTCGCCGCCTCATTAGGGGGCTTTGACAGTTCAAATTAATTTGCCGGAGTTGTCACCCACGTTTGTGCATTGACACCGCTTTTTAGCCATCACACGGCTATAATCTGTGCACACAAAGACAAGCTCAAACACACACACGTGTAATCAGACTGTGAGGGGGCTCTCGGCCTTCTGGAATTGTCACTGAGCTCTGGGGTAAGGAATGGGAAGATGGGGAAGCCCACCTTGTGCAGATACGGACCCCCTGGGGTCCGCATTCCGACTTACACTGGGAATTAACAAAGGGACCCTTTTTTCCACATCAGCGTGTGGGGTGGGTACCCCAAAATGCAGACAAACTCAAGCCTTGCAGGCTGTGGGCAGCACAGACCAGCGTCCTCCAACACACACACACACACTCTTCTACACACCCCCAAACCCAACCAAAAAAACCCCACCAAACTATCAAAGAAACAAGCAAAAAAGCCCATTGTTTCAAACACTTTCTATACGGGTTCAAGAGGCAGTAAAAACACATGCAGATTACGGAGAATGGGCAGCTCTCTAGGGTGGCAGCTGGGCCCAAGCTCCTGGCTCCCTGAGGACTGATTTACACCCTGGGATTATGTAATAATTGAGGCACACGCTTGCCTAGGGGCGTTCTCACAATCACAAAGTGCAGTCATATAGATGCAAGGCAAGACAAGATTGAGAGCTTTAGAAAATCAAAACGAAAAACCACTTCGGCTGATTTATGTGGCTGCAAAGATTTGTTTGCTCAATGGTGGTCGTTAAAGTAGGAGATTCAATTTTAAATGGCTAAATTGCTTTATTTCAGACTAAATAAATTCCTTTTCTTGGAGCTTAACAGCCCAGACTGATTAATTTGAGTAGTTAAAAATATCGCAAAAACGCATCTCACCATGCTATTCTCTCGTGTGGTAGAAAGTGTTGTGCGTTGTGTGTGTGTAAATTAACTAGAAACAAGAGAAAGGGCTCCTCTGGTTTTGACAAGTGGGGGTCCTTGAGCCAGTCTGGTTGCTATGGCGACGTTGCTCAGCAAGGAACAACATGGTGGAATCCCAGGACAGCCAGCTTGCCCAACACCTTCACCCCTCTCCAGAGTAGGGATGGGACAGCCACCTCAGAACCCCCTGCCTGTGTTTGCCTGGGGTCCGTAAGTAGACTAGGGTGTGGGGAGCCCACTTCCTGTGGATGCCAACAGAGGCTGTGAAAGCTTTCCCTGCAGACCCCCAGTGCCTAAACCTCCTCTCTAGACCTGCTCCCTAATGGATGGGCCCTAGTCGGGAGTCACTCGGGCCTTCCTTTGCCCGGTACGATGGGCCCCACCATCTCAAGACCGCTCACTTGTCCCTGGTGACAAAGGGTACTTCTGCAGCCCCGATGCTGACACTGAGGTCCTCTGGCTTCAAAAACAGGACGACCACCTTGAGGCAATGGACTCCAGGAACTCCTGACCCTGGTGGGGCCGGGGCACTGCTTCCCCCTTCAGCCTGGGGCCCCTCCTCCCATGGCTGCAAGGAGCAGAACCAGGATGTCAAGGGCTGGCCTGGGGCCAAAGTCGCCTCAGGAAACGCTGGACAAAGGCCTTTCCGCCAGCCAGGCCCCTGCTGTGACCCACCGGGATCGCAGGTCCCACCGGGCAGTGGGGTGGGGCAAGTGCGCAAGCTGGCCCGGCTCCAACCTTTCCTGTTGAAGTTTTCTCCAAACAGTGAAAACCCCAGCCCTCCGCTTTGTCTTACTGGCCCAGTGTTTCCGGTGTCAGAGGGCGATAAAAACACACCACCTGCAACAGTGCTTCCCTGAGTGAGTGAAGCAACGAATGGCGCCCTGCGCACGCCCTGCGGCCCGGCCCGCCTGCCCAGCCTCAGGTGGCATTTGGACTAGGCAGTTAACTCAATCAGCAGGTGGGGGAACCTTCCAGGTCAGAGGCTAGGGGTGCAGGGCCCTGGTCACTGCCCGGGGGCTGGACTCCTCTGCGCCAGTCCTTCCGTGCACAAGCACTGTCATTCTTCTGCCCTCGGCTGTGCGCGGTGAGGACGGGCACTCAGTCTTCTGGCTGAACAGCACCCGAGACGCAGCTGCGGAGGCAAAAGGGTGTGGGCGGGGCTACTGACCCATCTGAGTCAGGTGTGATTTCTGCCATGCAGATAAGGGCCCAGGCAGTCAAGTGACCGGGCAGACTAGGCCCACAAAGCCTGTAACCTAAGCCCTCGGGGCACTACATGGTAACGCTGTCCTCTCCTTCCTGAACCCCAGGCCGGGGTCAGAATCACGCTGCTGCTGTCTTGCACACGTGGATCAAGACCGAGCCGGAGAGAAACCAGTCAGCCACACGTCAGTTTATTGTTCATCTCTTACCAGACAGAACACCCCACCCCTACCCCCACCGGAGAGACGCCGTTCACTCTGCCACAAGACGGCCCACACGGCTTCTCCTCGGCCAGGTGGCATTTCAAGCTTTAGTCTGGGTCTAGGAGGAAAAAGAAAATGCAACAGTTGCTGTTCCTAGTTTCTCTTACAGAACCTGCCATGACTGTGGTCAGCATCTTCCTCTGCCACAGGGACCTGGGACAATAGAGCGGAGCTGCCCCTCAGCCCCTGGGCCTGGGGATTGGACAGGTGCTTCCCGGTTCAGGAACATTAAACCCTCTTCGGGCAATAAAGACTCGACTCTACTTTCAAAAGAAGTAACTCACTTTTTGTGTTCTAAGGAGTGGGGCAGGCACCACCCCTTGGGGGGGACAATAAAGGAGAGGGGCCATTATTTTTCCTGCAGGGACTGGACAGGACTTCATGACCACAAGCCTGGCTCAGCAGCATGACAGAGAGGGGGGCTAAGTGATTTTCTCAGCCAGCTCACTGCAACCCTTCCCCATCCCACCCCCTCCTTTCAGGTTTCATTAAGCATTGTGATCAGATTAGATAGAGAGCTCCTGGTGAGGGGGGTGAAAAAAGGGGGCTCATTCCAAAACATCCCACCTCCAGCCTTTTAATAAAATATTTACCAATGTGAAATGAAAATGAAAAGTGCTGAAGGGAGGTAGTTCCAGAAGTAAAATTACTCACAAGCCCAAGCTGCCAGAGGATTAATATTTATTACCTTGCCTTGCTACTGTGGATCTGAGGCCCTCCTGAAACAAGTCACGAAAATTAATCTGAAACAAGAGAAAAAACCACTCCTCCGATAATTTGCCTGGCTTCTCTCTGAAATAACGTCAAGAAAGCTCGCAGCACACCCAGGAGGGTGGTGCACACGGCTCTCCGCTCTGTGGGCTGAGAGGGACCCGGATGTTGCTAACATCCTGGGAGAAGTACAATGAACTGAATTCCCTGAAGGCAAGGCACCGAGCAAAACCAGGCTTGCTGCGGCCCAGTGGCTTTCAGGGCCTGTGCTTCCAGCCTGTGTGCAGGAAGGGTGGCTTGTGAGAGCAATTCTCCGTGCTCCTGGCAGTCCCGTTAGGCCAGCAGTGATCACAGCGCTGGGTCAGTTCCTCTTCCCGACAATCACACCTCGTGCAAACGAAACGCCTCTTATGGCAAGTGGCTGACGCCAAACCAACTGAAAACCAATGTGCCAATCACTCCTCTTTGCCGGACTGGGGACAACATTCCTTTTATTATGCCAGACCTCTGAAAGCTGCAAGTTTTCAATTATTTCCCCACTAACGAACTTCTAAATGTACCTATTGACTAAAAAGATAAAAAATAAAAGGGGGGGGGGGTTTGGGAATGTCTTGAGAAGTAAAACTGCTGTGAGTTTTAAAGCACTGACACCAGTTCCAGGATGCATCTCTCTTTCTCAATAACCCACACTTACAGATTAGTCCTTCTTCACTTTCACAACCTTCACGCTGTGGCCAGAAGTCTTCTCAGCATTGGCTTTGAATTCGGCCTTCAGGGCGTCCCTGACAGCTTTTGCACAGATCTGCGAGTAGCGGATGTAGCTGGGGAAAGAAAAGTAGAAGACAGAGAAATTTAATTATCGGTGAACAGCAAGACTGCTGGGCTACTGTGCTGGCTTCTCTGCCCATACCTTTCCATTCAAATTGGCTCTAGGTTATCACAGAGACCGATTTATAAAAGACTAGTACCATCTCAGGGGAGAGGAAATAAAGAAGACAGCCAGGAAGAAATGTGCTGGAGTATATGCACGGTGTCTGGGTAAGGGTGCTTTGGTGTTTCTTTTCTGTAGGGTGCTTTCCCTCTAAGTTATTCGTTTCAAGTGGGTGAAGGGAGACATCAGACCGTGTAAGACATGACCAAAATAATCATTTATAAGTTATCAAGGCTTCATGAGGGAGGAGAAAATGAGGAGCTGATATACCAAGGGCTCAAGCAGAAAGAAAATGTTTTGAGAATGATGGAGACAAATTTTCAAATGTGACTGACACAATGGATGTATGTATGGATTGTGATAAGAGTTGTATGAGCCCCCAATTAAAATGATTAAAAAAAAAGTTATTCATTTCAAAGAAAAGCTGTGTAGTTTTTAAGTCCTCCAGCATAGGAGAGAAAAGATCAAAACATTAACAGAGATTCAACAAAGACCATGTCCCCCTACCTCTTTTACTGAAAATCATCCATCTGATTACTCTGAAAAGGTACAGGGAGAGCTGTGTGTCGCGAAAGGGCCAGACAGGCTCTGTGCACCTGGATGGCAGGTGAATGGGATGTTGGGTAAACCCTGACTGGCAGTTCCCCCAGATTCCGAACACCCTCCCTTCCAAGGTTTGTCTGTAAGTTGCATTTATGCATGAGTTGGAACAGTTAGGTGTGGCTCACATCTAATGTCAATTAGTCCAATTTTTGTCTTCCTTAGTATATCTTGTTCCTTTCTATGATTAGAAAATAAAATAAATTAAAAATGCTTCCAGAGGCAGCGAGAGAGACATCTTCGTCAGGAGAACACAGGAATAATGTTTTGATGCCTGTGCAGACCAGTCCTGTTTTGTTATTAAGAATTGCTATCTATCCCTCAGATTTTTAATATCGCTGGCTTTCCCGGGGTGGGGACCATGACCGAGGATGTGGTCGGGCAGACAGCGCCTGATCAGATGTTGTGCAGAGCTTAGCTGTAATTAAAAATAACTTCTGAATTAATACAGCTCTCCCTCTGATAAATGATTTAAAGGCTTTCCTGGGAATATTGGATTCTGCTCGGCACGCCTGCCATCAAAAATCCCGCCTAATCAAGGTTTCTAAATTACACGGCCAAGTCCCCAGAGGACATCATCAATTCTGGTACGCTATCGAAAAGCTGGCTTCTTGTTGGTAGATGGTCTCCCACGAACATCTTATTTCTCCAAAGATGTCAGCTTGGGGCTTTACACTTTTTTGAGAACAGGTTGGTGGGCGGGATGCCGGTTTCCTTGGCCTCTTGTTCTGAAGCTTGGGCAGGGGCTATGGGTGCCTATGCCTGTTTCCATACTCTCTACTGGGGTGACCTTCAGCCTCTGTGGCTTGTTTATTCATCGATGAGAGCAACAGAAGAAAGCCAAGGAGTCGCAAAGACTGCCTTCGGGTCGGGAGGATGTGTGGGGGGTAACAAACAATGGCGTGTCACAGTTGTCACATGAGTTGGCACATAGCACGGGGGTGCAGCAAAGGACGAGGCCCCTTTCAGCTGCACACAGCGGGCTTGACCTTGGCAGGCTGGGGGCCAGGTAGTGACCCGTGCCCACAGGA
>NW_022111314.1:3731405-3736066 GCF_000313985.2 Echinops telfairi | reverse complement strand
CCGGGAGACCCCGGCCTGCGTCTGCACCCCCGGGTCCCAAGACCCCCAAGTGCCGAGTCCACCCCACGACACGGCTCAGGGGTCGCGTGGGGTTCGACCTGAGGTCCAGCAGGCGGAGGCCGGCCCAAGGCAGGCAGTTCAGGGACCTTGGTATCCTGAAGCAATTACATGGTTTTCTTGTATGGAAAAAATACCTACTTTTTGCTGCTCTTCACCTTTACAAAAAAGAAATCATAATCAGGAAAGACATCATAGTTAATAGGACGTTTTTATTAACGAGAAAGCTTTCCCTGAATCCACACCTTACATTCTTAAGATGAACACGATGTTCAACAGTGTATTCGTTTGTCCTCTAGAATGCAACTGCTTGCTGTGTACTTTCCTATTTCATAGGGTAAAAGCTGTGGACTACTATTTTAAAAAGATGACGATTTTAGAAAACTCCTAACATTAGGACATTGCACCCTTTTTAAGTCCAATTTACAAAAACCACACAAGGCAACTTAAAAATCAACTATCACTATTTAGCAATGCTTTTTGTTTGGCTGAAGTTGTTATTTCGGTTGTAAAAACCATCTCTGGTTAACAAACAAACTCAGAAACCTTATTGGATTTAAACTTACAAATGTCCTATGATGCCTTAAGCTGAACAATGTTCTACATAAAAATAAACAATTTCTAATAGGTCTCTGTACTCCGCGGCTTCTGGACATGGGTCAGCCGGTCTTTTTCATAGGAAACCTGATACAAGTTTATCGCTTAGTGTCAAGATAAAGTCAAGAGCAAATCACCTTTTAACAAAACCCCCCCTGGATGCAAGTCGCAAGTACATTATTTAGTGCCGATAATTACCTGCTACCAAGCAAGAAACAAAATATATTTACTGCATTGTTTTCCCACCTGCCGCTGCCCTCTGGCATCCCAAAGAATGCCTTCCCATAAATAAGAGGAGCCGGGCAATGTCATCAGTGCTCAGCTTAGGTCAATCCCTGTCTTTCTCCGGTTCCTTCCCCCCCCACCGCCCCGACACCCCACAGCGACACCGTATTATTCAAGACATTAAGTACCTGGAACTGATGCTTCAGCTGAAGACATCATTTGAGTAATTTCAAATGATGTACAGCTCTTCATGGAAAAGAGATGTTTTGTGGTCACAATTACTTCAAAAAGTAATTATATTCAAATAACCTGACATATCATGCTTTAGCAATTACAGAACTATGATTTTGACACATGGCAATTTATAAGTTAGGCAAATGTGAAATGCTAAGAGATGTGAACAGCTGTTCTGTTTACATTCCAAGTGCTAAAAACCTCAGGTAATGACTTTATTTTTCAGTTCACAGCACCGCACATGACAGCAGAGACGGTGGAAAGCACACAGCTTTTACTCAGGTTCGAAACTTTGGCAAATCAGTACAGTACTCTTTAATACAATAAAAATCTCTTTTGGGGGGTGGGGGGTAGGGTGAGTTTGGGATCATATAGGACTTTAGTGATTACCTTCACTTCAAAAATAGCATTTAGGTGCCCAATCAAAACACTGTGTTTTTCTTTCACGGTGGTTTATAGCAGAGCTAGATCTTGTAGTCAAGTGAATATGGCTTTTAAAGTCGGATTGTTTCTGCCTTTGCGGGAAGGTTCCCTGGGATCTTGTGGAAGTCAGGGCAGCAGCGCTACTTTGTTCCGGGGTTGGTCCACAGCCGGGAAGAGTTCCCGGTACAGACAGCTTGCAAATCTACCTTCACGAGACTTAATATGCCAACACCAATCTCAAAGCATCCCCTCCTGCTCCCACCCCAATTGTTCTATTTCCCCATAAACACTGGCACCCTCAAAACTTGGTGGTCATTTCGAACAACACTATTTGGGAATGATCCCTTAAGTTAGCAGCCCTCTGTACTTTGTGGTTTCGACCAAAAGTTATATAGACTCTCTAGATTTTTTTTTTAAAAAAGGTCTACATACATTAAGAGTTGTGTTTGTTAAATAACAAATAAATATCCTGCCAACGTGGAGCCCAGGACCCAGTGCTGCAGCTGGGTCTCACTGTCATTTCTCCACCAACGCCGCTGCCGCCATCGGCGTCCTGATGCTTCCTCTGGCGGAGGCCGTCAACTCCTCGATCTCGGCGTTTAATTTGTGTATCACCCACTCCATGGCTTCCCGGCCCTGAGAAACAAGTCGGCATGGTTACCGCTGCTGGGCGAGAGCAGAGCAATCAACAGCACAGCACGGCGGGCGGTACTGAGGAGCGAGTGGCACCGGGGCTAAGGAGGACAGGCCACTGCTTGAGCCCTTCTCTCTCGCTCAAGCCAAGACCCCCCTCCCCGGTAGCAGCTGGGTTGTAATCTATACACCCATTTAATTTTGAATGCAAAAGAACCTACAATTAGGTGACAGGGAGTCTATTTTATGGTGTTTTGGGGGTGAACACAATCCACTCTGAGACCCTGCAGGATCTAACCCTCCCAGGCCCCCACCTCCTCCACTTTCTGTCTTGCTTCTTGGCTTATCAGCTCCTTTCCTGATGCCTCCCTACCGACCCCTCTTCCTGCCGTCAGCAGGCTCCCCTTGGGAAGAAACCCATGAGGCTGCAGCCTCGTCCCCTTGTCTCTCTCCTTTCCCCTTGACATGAGTGTGTAGATCCATGTGCTTTGCTCCCTCATGTCCCCAGACTGGCACAGAGCAGCTTCTAAACCAAACCCACGGCCATCGGGCCGATTCCCACTCAAGTGACCCCAGCAGGGTTTCTAGAGGGCTGCATCTTTCTCCTGTGGAGGGGCCTGTGGGTTTGAACGGTGGCCTTGGGGTGAGCCGTCCGTCCATCCATCGCTGAACTAGACAATTTTCAAGAGGACAAAACCTAGGGGTGGTGAGGAAAACATCTTCCTCTTTCTGTATTTACAGGACACCCATTTATTCCTGTGGTCCTGAAATCTCACAGGGAAGGCAAGTCAGGGAAAGTTGTCTACTGCAAGGCTGAGAGATTGGAAGTTCCTCTCATGCCCCACCCCCTAGAGCAGCGGTTCTCAACCTTCCTCAGGCCTCGACCCTTTCATACAGCTCCTCATGTGGTGGTGACCCCCAACCATAACATGATTTTTGTTGCTACTTCACCACTGTAATTCTGCTACTGTTATGAATCGGGTGACCCCTGTGAAAGGGTTGTTCAACCCCCAAAGGGGTCACGACCCACAGGTTGAGAACCACTGCCCTAGATGACACCCCTGTCCCCCGCCCCCAGTGCCCACCCCCAGTGGAGCGTTGAATGGTTAACAGAAAAGCCCCAGGCCGGCAGAGCAGTCAGGGTCGCACCCAGAGCCGGGGTCAGAGCCACTTTCTGGTGGAGACTCCGGCTGCATAGCGGGCGGTACCGGCTTCCGGACAGGCTCCGCACTTACTTTACTCGCGTTGGACGAGATCGTGTTCGCCATCAGGCCCTCGAGGTAGCTGCTGAGGCTGACTCCTTTCACGGTGATGATGGCTTCCTGAGTCAACACGGTTCTAGAGCAAGACATACCCAGAGCTCCAGACCCACCTCACAGCGGGGGCAAAAAGCTACCACCCACCAGCCCATCAAGCCACCTGCAAAATCCTTCAGCCACATTCTGAACTTACCTCCCTGGGTCCTGAGGGTGGGGTTTGTATATGAGTCTTTCATCGACTGACACCATATTTGTAAAGGAAATCTGTGGAATGGAAAACACCCAAACCAGTAAGCCCAGTCAAACCATTTTGGAAACTAAGCGCAAAAGCATTTCCAGAACGAACACCCAAACCCCAAACCCTGCTAGGTGGACACCCACGCCAACCACCCCGACATGGAATGATAACCCACTCTGGCATCGCCGCTCATTGCCACCGTTTAATAAAATCTGTAGCTTTGAGATAAAGCACAGGGATGCTCCCCAATTCATCTCTGGGTTCGTCCCTCCACCTAGCAGAGGCATGGCTGGAGAGCGAAGGTGGCTGTGGCACCCTGAGACAGGTGTGTGGCAACTGTCTATCGTCATACACTCATTCAGAGACCAACTTCGCAGGAGGTGAAAGACCAAGCCAAATGAATCTGTTCAAATTTCAGCAAATGGGAGCCCAACTTACATTCGTCGACTTCAGCTCCATTGTTTTCTCTACAGGATCAACTACAGAATGCTCTTGCACGTACGTTTTGGTTCTTGCTGCACCAATTATCTAGGCAAAACATTCAGAAGTTGCCGTCAGCCTAGGGTGGAGTTCCCACCAAGTGTATCGGTATTTCATGGTGGAGGGAAAACGTGTCATGTCTTGGGCCCACCATCGGTGACATGAGGAAGGCAAAGGTCACAACAGAGGACCACCTCCCAGCGCGAGGGGGACCTACCTCCCAGGGTGGGCCATCAAGAACCCTTTCCCAGAGGCATGCGGAGTCAGCCGCTGCGCTGATTGGGGCAGCAGTGCCAAGGGGCACTGGAGCGCACTGTGGAAAGCAGGGATCTAGGGGAGACCTCTGCATTGAGAGGGCTTCCTGACGCAGGCAGAGCATCTCGTGGTGGTGGGGTGAAGCACCACTGGTGGTGGTGGGGTGAAGCACCACTGACACATTAGCGGCTTCCTTGTAAGTGTCTTAGTGTTGCCTTCACTGAGGTGGGAATGATGGCCCCGACTCCCAAGAGCAGTGT
>NW_022111314.1:3727150-3731143 GCF_000313985.2 Echinops telfairi | reverse complement strand
TGTGGCGGCACTCACCGTTCGCACGACAGAGGGTAGGCCCCACTCGGTGCTGAGCAGCCGCTGGCTGTGCAGCTTCCCGGCCGGGTCCACGTGCCTGTGCAGGACGTCGACGCCCACCACGCTGGGGTTCATTGGGTTGGGGTATTTCTGCATTGCTGCCATGGTGACCGTTTCCCAAGGGTGGCTGCCAGCACCAAGCAAAGAGATCCATCACATGAGAGGCACATGGTGCTGACAGCCCACCCTGTCATCCCATACAGTTGACGCAGTCGATCTGTTGGCCCAGGAATCCTTTCAGGAATGTTAGCCACGGGAAGAGTGGGGGGTTGGAGGGCTGGCCTACATTTCTAGCATCTGTATACAGCTCCTGGCTAGAAGGTAAAATCCACTGAAGCCATGTAATGCAACCAGCTGCCACTGAGTTGACTGTGACAATGAGCGCCCCCCTGGGGCGAGGCAGAACGGCTCCTGGGGCTGAGGCTGTGGGTCCCCACTGAGGACCACTATCCAGTGTCTACATCGGTGCTACCTGTTGCTCACCCTCCATGCCCAGGTCTAAGTTTTTTCCCATAATTGCTAAGCCATAAAAGTGTTGATGAGGCTGATTACGGAAGCAGACAGTCTGGCCTTCCTCTGCAGAGCACAACTGGTGGGTTTGGACAGCCGACTTGGAGATCAGCAGCCAACTCCTAACCAGAGAGGCATAGTCAATGCGGAAGTCCCGACACAGTGCTGACTTAAACAACATGACACTAAGAAGGGCCCTCTGAGCCCATTTCTACAATTCCTCTGGTCACAGTGCCCCTGGTTTGTCTCTGAATGGTCCCCGGACACAGGAGCACGTCTTTAGGGCTCCACGAAACCCCCACCCCCACCCTGCAGTCTCCGCGGCACTGATCACCGGAGGAACTTGCACCTGTGCTTTTCTTGAAAAAAGTGCACTTGGGTGATGCAAAATGTGATGTCCTGCTGTCCCGTGGGCACCTCTGTGACAAAGGCACTCTCGGAGAAGGCAGCTTTTCTGAGAGAGCCCCCGGGAACCACAGTGTGCACCAGGGGCACGTGGCCCACGTGGTCCCAAACCGACAACCCAAACCCTTGCGCTCCCACGTGCCCGCATCCAGGGAAAGGAGTGCTACTTTCCACGCTCTCTCGGCCTAGAGCCCCCAGACCGACAAGCACATTGTGTGGTCACCTCCCTGAACCATGCCCCGCCGTGTCCATGCTCTCAATGGCAGCCTGCAGGACGAGCCGCACCGCTTTCAACCCAAGTTCGACACGGAGCTGCTTCCTAGTCTGACCTGTCCCCATCGAGGCACGATGCAGGCCGGCACTCTGATTGTTACCAAGGCAACTATCTAAAATGAGAATCGGGCAAACCTTTCCTGGTCTCCATCCAGCCATATGCCACGGTTAGCTGACTTCCACGCACTCACCTCCTCCCCGGCCCCCTCGAAAGCGGAATCACCGCCTGGCTGCAGGGGGGCTATGCATGAATTAGTTTCCTGCTGGTGGCGTCTCCGTGCCACCCGGAAAGCACCCATGTGGACTTAGCTCGGGCTCAGTCTTCTCCCACAACAGGAGAATGAACGCACAGGTGACTGACGGTCTGCCACCAACGAGCTTTCCCGGCGTCAGGCGAAGATGACCTTGCACTGGACGACACTCAGCCTCGGGGCCACAGCTCCAAAGTGGGGTTGGATGAGCCTGCTGTGACCTGCTGGCCTGCCTGGTTCTTCACCGCTAACTCGGGGTGGGCTCAATGTGGACGCCACTGAAGCAGCACGCCCTGACTGACGGAACAAAACATAGCACGATGCCTGCCACCCGGGAAGCCCTCAGGCTTTTCAAGAGACTCAATGAGTGGGTTCAACTGGGCAGCACCATCTACAGGCCGGGCTTGCCTTCCAGTGCTGGCACATCAACGATGGGGAAGACACCGGGACATGGCGATCGGCTGTTAAAGACTGCCTTCAGCTGAAAAAAGCAAGATGGAACCTGGGCGAGGAGAAGAGGACATCTCAGAGATGCCGTGTGATGTGCCGACAGAGCCTCCTGGTAAGGCCCCCAGGACAAGGATTTGACGTTTGAGAGAGGTCAGTGCTGATGGTCCAGAGGCGGGCGCCATACACGTGTCAGCTGGGACCTGGGCTCAAGCAGCCCGGGACTGGGGAGTTAGGCAGCACAGGGCAGTGCCGCTTCTCCCAGAAGTAGTAATCTCAGAGATCTTTTACCTTAAAGAGACAGGATTAAGAAAGACCGACAAGATGGTGGAGGATGGGAAAGCCAACGCCTAACCCTGCTGAGGGGAAAAGTCGAAGGAGGCACACAAAGAGCAGAGTTAGGGAGGGGGCTAACCAAAGAAGAGGGTTAGGGGCGATGATGGAAGGGTGTTCCAGGGAAACACAGTGTCAAGAACTTCTGAAGAACTTTAAGTGGGAATAGTATTGAAGAGACTGTCCAGGGCTCTAGGTGCTGGTGTTGGGTAGATAGAGAACGTCAAAAGACAACATCAGACCCCCCCTCAGTAAGATGACAGATTTTAGGGCGAAAAGTTCCTCATGATCTAAATAGATAGAGAACGTCAAAAGACAACATCAGACCCCCCCTCAGTAAGATGACAGATTTTAGGGTGAAAAGTTCCTCATGATCTAAATAGATAGAGAACGTCAAAAGACAACATCAGACCCCCCCTCAGTAAGATGATAGATTTTAGGGTGAAAAGTTCCTCATGATCTAAATATTCTGTACTTTCCGGACAGCGTGGACCCTTAGATTGTGTCAGATTCACTGAGTATGTAAACACGTTTCAATGTCTTTTATTATTACTTTTCCTTTAAAAAATCATTTTATAGGAGGCTCTTACTGTTCTTGTAACATTCCATGCATCAATCGTATCAAGCATATTTGTACATACGTTGTCAATGTCTTTTAAAGTTGCTCTTAGGCACACTTTCTAAATGCCACATAAACTATAACACGAAAACACCAGTATTAAAACAGTGTGGCAAGGAGGGTGACATCAGTGGAACAGAGGAGATAGCTCAGAAAATGATTCCGATCAGAGCCGCAACAGGTGTTTAGGACAGAGGGGCAGCGCAAGTCTGCTAGAAGGCCGACTGGGAACACGGGGCTGGGCGGGGCTGGGAATACATCGCGTGTGTGGCTCTTGGGCAGGCATCACGGAACTGGAAGGGGCTTTCCTTCGAATGGTCCACCTGCGCTAAGGCCTATTTGTTATGAAAACTTTCACACAACCCAAAAGGTGTGACTGGCCGCGGCCCCTCAGCACCCTGCTGGCACCCACCCCTCGTCTGGCCGTGGCAGTGAGTAGTGTGGGTGCCACCGCTTGTTGGAAGGAGCCAGCTAAACTTTGGATACTGATTCCGCAGCTGGCTCCCAAGTCGTCCATCGAGCCACGGCCAGGGCTGGCATCCTGGCGGCCCGAGCTCACCCCAAATCCATTCTCGGGGAGGTAAGTGGCCCCTCTACCCCAAGGGCGGCTGGCCAGCTGCCCCCTGGGGCTTCCTTCCAGCGCCGTTGCCAAAGTCCGGAAGTTGCTCCCGAAATGAGCGCCGTCCACCCACGTGCTCTGCGACGCCCGGGGTCCTCCCGCCGGAAGTGGACACCACCTGTCCCATTGCGCCCCAGGCGGGTCTGTGGGCCCTTGGTCTCCGCCAGTAGGGCCACCCACGGTGCGCGGGGCGGCATGGGCCCCCGGGGTCGTGACCTTGACGCCCCCTCCCCCCTGAACCCTGCGGGGCCTAGGCTTGGCTGCCCTTTCCCGAGGCCCGACTCCGGGAGGGCACTGCCCCCTCGCCCCGACCGCAGGCCCGCGCCTGTGCCCTCAGCCCGCGAACTCACTCGAAGACGTGCTCGGAGGTCCAGATCTTCATGGTGCCGGCGGCCCGCGCGACGTCCGGGCGGCGCCGGGGCACAGGAGGCCAAGAGGGAAAACTTGCCCCCGCCCCGCCCCCAGCCGCCCGGCCGGCT
>NW_022111314.1:3711330-3724690 GCF_000313985.2 Echinops telfairi | reverse complement strand
CCCCATTCAGCATTTCTTTAAGTTGTGGAAATTAATCGGCACCTTCACATGTCTGTGCTCAGTGCATCTGCACGCTTGGGGATGTGGGCATGAAGGGGGAAGAGCCATGACCTGGGTCACCGTGTCTGGGGATCTCTCTAGGGTGACAATGGTACTCCCCACCCTTGGACTAAGGAGCCCTGTGGGTGCGGGAGAATATGTGTGGGGCTTCAAAACGCCCGTGGGAAAACTCCATTATCTTCCAGTTCCAAACCTCCCCGCCCACGAGTGCTTTAAAGGCCCTCCTATCAGCTGTGGGTGCGGTGCCCTCCGGACCGCACAGGAAGCAAGGGGATGAGTTTGGGATGCCCAACCACTGACTGTTTCTCTCAAAACAGCCAAGGCGTTAGCAGGCCATTAACTTGCCTTTCAATTAGATAGGTGAGTGGCCTGGTGGCGGGAGGAATGACACACAATCTAGTCCCCACACCCTTCCTCTTGGGGTTCCTCCCACCTGGGCAGGGAAAGAAGGCAGATGTGATTCCCAGCTGCGGGGAGCTACACATCTGGCCTGAGGGACCAAGATGCAAGGGCTGAAGGACTGTTCCCAGCTGAGCACAGTGTAGCTGACCTCGCTGAGACCCTGCACTGCCAAGTGCAGCTCTGTGGGGCTTCAGGGAAGCTGGCGGGAGGGCTGGGCACCTGGCTGGGTGGCAGAGGGGCTGTGTGTGGAGAGGCCGGAGGCATCATCAGCCTCAGTGGGTCCTGGCGACAGGTCTGGCAGTGCAGGCCAGAGTGTCCTGCTCCACAGCCCCTGGGTCAGGCCTCCTCATCTGAAACTTTGGTGCCTCACACACTGTCCTTGCAATCGTGCAATCCATGCCCCATCGGTGGCACTATTCTTTATTTTTAACGGTCCCTCTACAAAGACAACACCTTTGTACATTTTCGCAAACAGACTTTATAGGGAGCTTTTCACCATTGTCAGTAGAAAAGCAGTATTTCCGCCCCCGCTTCTGCAACATATGAACTCTAAGGACATAAAGACCAGACGGGAAGCCCGGCGGAGCCCTTACCATTGTCTCAGATGCTCCAGCTCCGGACATAGCTCCCTTTAGGGCTGATTTCCAAGCTTCTCCGCTGCTCTTTCGACTCCTGTCCATTCTTGTCAAATCCCAAGGCCATCTCTTCGTTCTGAACTTCTGAAAATGACCTTGATCCTGAACCCGCCTCTCACTTCTTTCTTCCACTTGTCTCTCCTTAAAATGCCCTCTAGCCTCGTCAATTCTTTTCGTATCGCTTCTCTGATTTATTTGTACTTTTCAACAGTTTCATCGACCAGCCATCCCCGCACCATACGCTCTGATTGTATGACTCCCTGTCTCTGGGAGCACAGCCTTTCTCCTTGAGGACCCTGTGCCCTTGGCTCCCGCCGGGTGCATTCAACAGACGATGGAAAGGGCCTGGAGGAGGATGCAATGGGAAAGTGGTTGGCTGCTAACCAGGAGGTTGGTGGTTCGAGCCCACCAGGGGCTCCAAGTGAGACAAGCCTTGGTGGTTTGAGAACCTAAGGGCGCAGGTCCACCCCATTCCATAGGGTCACTAAGAGACGGAGTCAGCAATCCTACGGGAACACCACTGATTTCCCGCCAGGGCAATTGCCCCCAGGGGCTGTTTGCTGATGCCCGGAGACCTTTTTGATGACAGGAGCGGAGGGGGATACTACTGGGACCTAGAAGGAAGAGACTAGGGAGGCTGCATTTTGCAAAGCACAGACCGTGGACAGTGTCTGGCTCCCAGTTTCCATCCTGTTGAGGAACCTGTGGCTGGCCAGCTCCCTCGTCTGTGCCTCTGTCCTTCGTCCTCCTCTCCACCAGTTCTAAAGAAGCCCCAGGACCAGGCTACTGAGAGGCACACACCTGTCTTGGGGAGAACGATGTGGCGGTCTGCTTCCATAAAGACGTGGGGCCTCAGAGACCCTACGGCCCAGTTCTCTGCTCTACAGCATCACTGTGAGTCAGCATGGACTCCACTCTTCTCCATCTAGCCGTCACTCCCTGGCCCTCCAGAGGCCACGGATGTCCACACCCTTGAACTTTGTACGTAGTGCTCTCTCTGTCTGGAAAGCGCTTTCCCCTGGTTTGCTGTGAGAAGTCCTATTCAGGTTTTGAGACGCCGCACAAAGACTCCACTCCTTCCGACCTCCTCCGTGACACCCTGCCCTCTTCTTCTGCGCCTGTTGCTGTTCGATTGCCCTTCAGAGTGTGGCAAGGTGGCATGTTGCCGTGTGTGTCTGAAACTACCATTTAATGTACAAAGTTTGGTATACAAAATGTCACCATGTAAAAAAATTAATAGACCCAAAGGTGACGTTGTGTGAAAGGGCTGGGGGTCATCCGGAGCTACCTCTTCGTGACGTTAGCTCTCACCGTCCCGGAGCCACACGGGGAAGCCAGAAGCACCCTAGCGCGAAAACAGTCACTACTGAGCCCAATGCGTCTAAGATTGGTTGGTGCCTGAACTTGTAACAGTAGCGGGTTGGAAAGTGAAAAGTGAAATGCTTGGGAGAATGATGGATTTCTTCAAGTTGAAGAGCGTGAGGTTCAAGAACTCTTCAATCACCTGTGAACATAGTGGGGCACGCCGCAGGCGGGTGCGCTATGAAAACTTTTTAGCCTGAACCAAAGCCCTTAAGGGAATGCGTGGCTGGGCCCCCGTAGTTTCAGGAACCCCTGAGGTTAACCGTTGTCCATGACGACAACGTTCTCCATCCTCCTTTGGCGAGGAGCCGCTGCGGTCTTGGAAGCTCACGAGCAGCCGTCTCACGAGCAGTACAACTATTGGCTCCTCCCCATCTCAAGCCATGAAGATGAATCAAATCAAAGAAGCAAGTAGTCCAAAGGACTGATGACCACACCAACCCCACCCTCCAAAGCCCAGACCAAAACAATTAGGGGTGCCAGGCTGCTACTGCTGACCACTCTGGAAGGGGTCACCGTAGGAGGCGCCGGCTAGTAGGTGAGGCATGGGGGACAAAACTCAAAATCACAGGAAAGACGTTCGGTGTGGAGCCTCCGAGACTAGGGCCCGTGGACACCCTTCCGACCCGGAACAGAACCCATCCCGGGGCCCAACTTTCAGGCAATGTTAGACCGGCCTATGAGGTGAGCAACTTCACCAGGGAGGGGTGCACCCCTTAGAACAGTCAACCAGGTGAGAGCCAAAGGGCAGCATTTGCCCAGCGATGGGGCTCAGGAGACCGGAAGGAACAGGGAAGACAGATGGGAGGAAATGGGAAGAGTCCTGCCGCATTGTGGGGACTGTCACCAGTGTCATGGGTCAAAGCCTGCACCAATTGTTGAATGGAAGAGCAGATGGCTCTTCGAGCTTTTGCTGAAACAAAACAAAATAAAAGCAAACAAAAGACTGCTTCCTTTAGACGCTAGGCCACCGGCATGTGGGATTAAGGCTGTTAAAACTGGAGAGAATGGACAAAGAATGCTTCCCGATAAAAACCGTCGTCCAAAGACAATGGGTTGAATAGTCAAGTCAAGGACTGGGCACAGAGCTTGGGAAACTCCCTCACCGCCAAGAGTCAATGCTGATGCACAGCGACCCCCGGTGGGGATCCCAGACTAACTGCTGACCGAGTAGCAAGCGCATTCTACCTCCCGAGGAGGAGCTGCTGACCATTTGACTGCAGCCGCACAGGTAACCACTAGCCCACCGGCCTCCTGGGGGAAGCTCGTCCTGGACAAGTTCTGTACCAAGGGCTGTCACCAGAATTGGGCTTTGAACTTCAATCACGAAGTGTGGGGCCAGCGCATATTTTGATGGTGGAAATTAGGTCTTGCCAAAGAGCGCTTTATTCTGCGTGATAAGGATTTGCACAGTTATGAGTTTTATCTAAGTTATTTTGCCCCAAACTTTTTATTGTGAATGGAGTGAAAATTTACAGAGCAAATTAGCTTTCGTTTTAAAAAATCCCTTTTTAAATTTATTTTAAAAAATGCTAATAAGTCATTTTATTGTGGGCTCCCACAGCTCCCACAAGGATCCACACACCAATTGTATCAAGCACACCATACACCTGCTGCCATCTAAATTAAAAAAATGCGTATCATATATTTGTCTATTAATATCTCTCTATGAACAGGTATCATTTTATATTTCTTTCCCCCCCAACTACTCAGACACCCCCCTCGCTCACCGTTATATTCACTCCGAAGTTGTGCTCTCTGTGCTTAAGCGGACTCGCGTTACTGGACCTGTGTCTGGTACCAACCACACCCGGGACGTCAGAGTCCTTGCAGACCTTCAGAGCCATGGCTGACTTCCTGGAGAAGTGTTCTTGGACTCTGAACTTGGGTTTTAAATGAAAAGGCAGTTCACTAGTAAAAGGGGAAAACATATATTCCAAACAGAGTGAGTCGTGTAAGAGAAGGCCTTGGGGCTTGGTTGCAGCTAAGGCTCGGGAAGTCATTTTAGGGGTGGAGGTCAGGGCTTGGACAGTAAGAGGACAGATAAGCCAGCCCGGCTGGTGAGTGTGAGGCACTGGGGGATCATGGGAGGCATTCCGGCAGCTGGATGGTCTGATGGGAGTTTAGACTAGTATTTCCCAGAATGCTCTCTGAGGTGGGTCAAAGATGGCTGAAAGCTCTGTACCACACCTCCTATGGCAAAGGGGAGTGCTTCCCCCTGTTTGATTCTTGGTAGGTCCTGCGACTTGTGGTCAATAGGATGTCACAGAAATGATTCTGTGTAGCTCCTGAGGCTAATTCTTAGGAGACCTGGTGACACCGGGATAGACCTTGGACTGATAACCGCAAGGTCATTGGATCAACTCTGCCCCCCCACCCCACCCCCATGCCCAAGGCTCTGTTGGCGAAAGACGGGGCTGTCTGCTCGTGTGAAGACTTGGTCTCAGAAACCCTACGGAGACAGCTGCTCTCTGTCCTGTAGGGTCACTGTGTTAGGCTGCGTGTTCTAGAGGAAGCAGCCCAGTGGCACTCGTAGATGTCTAAGAAAGAACGGAATATCAAGAAAGAATTTTATAGCAAGAACATGGCCCCGCCCAATTGAAGTCCACGGGTCAGATGCTGGTTAGATGCAGGGTTGAAACAAACTCTCAGATGCTGCAGCTCCCAGCAGGTGAAGCAGGACGGTGTAGAGGGGAGCGGGGAGAGCTCAGGCTGGTGGGGGCAGAGGTGTGTGGACCCAAGGTTGGCAGAACGTGATAGGGCACCGCAGCTCCCAGGATGGGCAGGACCCACCGGCCACAACCCCAGAGCCAAACACAGAGTTTAGGCGTGCAGGAAGGCAAAGAGGGGCAAGGGAGAGATGTTCCACTCAGTCTCTCCCTTTTCACAAGGCCACACCCCTGGGGAGCATCGCCGGGCTACCACCTGATGGACAGGTTGGACTCCACACAGGTACCATCAAGAGGACCTACAACGTTGCCATCCGATGAGTCCATTGTGATGGTAGTAGGTTTGGGGTTGGAGTCTTGGGAGCGTTCCATTTTGGGGCATCGGATGTTCCCACCTGAGGAAGCACGGCCCACGGTTGCCGTGTGCCACCTGGGATAGTGCAGCCCCGTCGAGTTTCCCACCAACTCCAGCCCCGGTTGGCGTCACGTGCGATAGAAATCAGATGACAGAATCAGCGGAGATAATTCATTGTTGCTGTTGTTTAAGCCACTAGAGCAGCGGTTCTCAACATGCGGGTCTCGACCCCTTTGGAAGTCGAATGACCCTTTCACAGGGATCGCTCCATTCGTAACAGTAGCAAAACGGCAGTGATGAAGTAGCAACGAAAGTAATTTTAGGGTTCAGGGTTGCAGCATGAGGAAGGTGGAGAGCCACTGCACTAGATTTTAGTGACCCCCCCAGCCCCTCCCCAAGCAAACCGGTGAGCAGCCAATTTCCACTCACAGCGACCCTGCAGCAAAGGGCAGCGTTGCCCCATAGGGTGCACACGCCGTCACGGTACAGGACAAACCGATCTGTCTCGGAAGAAGGGCCGCCAGCGCGCTCCTCAGAGGCAAGGACGGCGAGACTGCTCTTACATACGTTGATCTATCGTCAGGAGGGCCCAGTCCCTAGAGAAGGTCACCATGCTCTGGAAAGTGGAGGGGCAGCGAAGAAGAAGCAGGCCTTCGATGAGCTGGGTGGCCACGGGCTGCATCGATGGGCTCAGGCATCGGATGGCTGTGAGGATGGTGCAGGGCCCCTAAGAGCCGGCCCAACTTGATGGCCCCTGACGGCAACAACAACAACAACAACAACAGCATCTGTACAGAGGCAGACTCACACCGGCTCCTGCTGCTGCTGGAGAGTGACAAACACAAAGCAAGATTAGTGCCCCTGGTGGGTAATCCCTATGAGTTTCTGGGGTCTGTGGAGACGCGTGTCTGCACATTGTATTTCAGACCTGATTTCTCAGTCTACTGTTCTTTAGGAAAACACTGGCTTTCCCACTACGGCGAAGACATGGAGTGTCCTTCTCAAGCAGTCCAAGGGACTGGATTAGAGTGTGTCCCGTTGGTACTGTGGCTGTCACCACAGACGGGTGACATGAGACATCACCAATTTATTATCTGACCAGAACTTGGTGTCCAGAACGCTGAAACAGGTTTACCCACACCAGGTCAGGGCACCCGCTGGCTGTGTCTCCCCCTCTGTCACCGGGGGCTCCAGGAGGGGGTCTGCTTCCTTGCCTGGTTCAGCTTCTACACCCCACCCGCTTTCCTCGGCTCCCACAGCACCCTCTAGTTCCATCATCACCTCTCCCTTTCCTGCCTTTGACTCATCGGCCGGTCCCTGAGGACCCTTGGTGGTGACAATGAACCACCCGGGTCATCAGGACCATCTCCAGTCCCACAGTCACCATCCCTGGCTGTGCAGGGTTTAGGACATGGGCCGCTCTTTTCAGCAGGTGGTTGCCACACCAGAACGCCAAGTGCCCTGCTGTAGAGCCCGCTCCGCTCACAGCCCTCGGCAGCACACAGTAGAAGGGGCTGAATACACAGAGTAGAGCGATCTGAGTCAAGTTTAAAGAGAGGTCCTCCCCTGGCAGCTCCCTAACAGGCGCTCGGCCAACAAGCACGGGGCTGCCATGGGAGGAAGTGTAGTTGGGGACGGGGACAGCTAGGGTAGGTGGCTGGGAATGGAGGGTGGGTTTGAGCGCAAGGGTGGGTGGCAGTTGTGTAGGTCAAGGAGCTAGGAGGAAGACCCAATGTGGGCGTTGGTGGGAGGCAGCAAGGGCACAGGAGGGCCGAGGGCATGGAAAAGAGCCTGTGTGCCCTCACTTGGCCAGCATGCTTTGTTGTGATCGCTAGTGGTCCAGTGACTCCCTGTGTGCAGGGTGGAAGGACTCTGCAGGGCGTTCAAGGTTATGACCTTTCCGAAGCAGGTCTCCAGGCCATTGGTCAGTCACATGGATTTGCTCAACGTTCCTAACAACCCAAACCCAACTCATTGCCATCGAGTCGATTCCACCGCATCGCCACCCTCTCGGACAGAGTAGGGCTGCCCTGGGGGTTTCTGAGACAGGAGTAGAAAGCCTCATCTTTCTCCAAGGGAGCGACTCCTGGCTTTGAACCGCAGACCTTGTGGTGAGCAGCCCAGGGTCCCGATAACACAGGGGGCTGGGGCTGGTGGGTGGTCTGAGCCCACAGAATCGGTAGGAAAGGAAGCTGCTTAGCACAAGCAAAGACTTCAGCATCCGGTGGTCTCTCCTAGGTCGGGGGTCTCAGCAGTCTTAGACAGAGAGACCACATAGCAGAGCGGTCTGCAGGGACCCGCTCATCTCTGCCAGCAGGACCTCTGAGTTTTGGGGAGTCTCATATTACTTATCATTTAACAAGAGTCAAATTCAATTGGATTCCCATTAGTGGTGGGAGATTTCAGATAATTGTCCAGAACTTCCTATCTGTAATTTTCTCCCTCTTCTTTTTCTTCTGTTTTCTGTTTACTTAACCCTCGAACCAAGTTCTCCCTAAAGTCCTGTCACGAGAAACGAATCTCTTCTCCTGGGCGGACTTCAGCTCTTACATTAATTCCTCATCTTGATAAATTAGGGGTAATTTCTTAACGCTAAACCAATTTGTCTTATTAGCAATCTTCCCATCAGTGAGCCGGCCATCTCGAAATTAGCTTGACTCTCTTTCTATGTTAAAAGCTTTTCCTATGAAAAGATCATCATCACACACACACACACACACACACACACACACACACACACACACACAATCCAGCCAAGACTCCTTTGTCACTGGGGCTCGTGTAACCCCCCAGGCGAACAGGCCTTGTTACCCTTTTGCGCACATTGGTGCCACTTGTGCGTTGAGTCCCTGGGCCCCACTCTAGGACATGGACAACGTGGCCGAGGCATCCCGGGCAGCTGCCATGCTCACTGTGCCTGAGTGGGGACCTAGCAGCTGCACCTCTCTTCACTCCGTTCTCTTGGAGAAGATGGGTCTTGTTTGAAGTCACCTGATGGTGACCCACAGCCAGCACATGGGGCCATGTCCCACCCTGCATGTCATCAAGTGGAAGAGGTGCCAACCTCTGTGCTGGCCGCTTCTCCAGAAGCGTCACGGGGTTCGCCCGGGTGGCAGGCCCTCGAGGGAAAGAGAGGAATGTGGGGTGAAACCCACCTTCTTCAGGAAGGCCAGACTCGTGGGACCGACAGAGACGAGAGGGACCTTGGAGACTGTCCTCGGAAGATCCCCTCGGTGCTCGGACCGGAAGTCCCTCCCACCGGTCACAGCCCCCTTCCCGCCAAACAGCAGATGAGCTTATCCCCAGACACCATCACCTACGAGCGCTGTGCCCCCTTCGATGATCAGCTGTGGTGCTTGGGTGCCATTCCGCCTGCTCCGACTCATGGGGACCCTCTCTGGGTAATGGGGGAACCTGGTGGCCCGGCGCCTCCTCCGACGGTTATGGGCTATGTTCGAGTCTTGCTGCGGCCATGGCCAGTCCAGCTCGTTGAGGGTCACCTTGTACTTTCCTGATAATGAACTAGCTGAGACCAGCCTGCCCGCATTCGCCTTGGCACAGAGAGGAGGGGCGGGGAAGCTCTATGACGGGGGTGGGGGGTGGTGGACCAAACAGAACCGCCTTGAGGAGACGATGGACACGTTATGGTCAGTGTAAGAAATGGTATGGCACCGTGGCTGTGCAAATTCTTCTACGGCAACCTGGTTTGCTGCACTGGAAACATTTACCTGAAACACAACAGGTGTGATTTAAGAAGCGCTGGAAGGGGTGTGGCTCCTGGCTCTTCTCAAAGAGCTTGACAGAGCTCTCCCTTCGGCCGGGGCCAGACTCACTCCATGTCTTTGCTGCAGGCCGAGTGGACCCATCCGGAAATAGCACGGGCCTTGCCGGGGGCGCCCCATGGACAGGAGGCCTTGGAAAGAGGGCGTTACCCACAGGGTCCCACGATGGCCGGGATGGGGTCAGACAGCGCCTCTTTGGGTGGCCTGGGCTTGCTTGACATTATTTCAGGATAGAGCAGGTCCAGGTAGGGCATCTCAGGGCCCCCAGCCTGAGCGCAGAGGGGATCCATTTGGCGAAAGCAGTTCAGCTGAGCTATGGTTCAAAGGATCGAAGGACCACCCCCTTTCAGATCCCTGCGGCCGGACTCGGCCAACCCACTCAGTCTGAGTTTCTGGGCAGTTCTTGGGGATTCACAAATCCCGTCTCTCTCCAAATAGCTCATGCGCCTCCCATAGGGCCTTTCGTTTGCCCGTGGGATAGCTTGTCGAGATGGGGAGGAGGTGCTATTGTTCTTGCTTAACAACCAGAAGATGGACGTAAAGAGAGACTGAGGCCATCTCTGCCTGTTTTCTGTACCCCAGTGTGGGGACAGGTCCAAGGGGCGGTTAGGTGACTGAGGGGTAAAATTAAAGAGACATCAGACAAGATAAAGCATGTGAGCACTCACCTCCAGATTGGCCCTGATCTCAGCAGCCAGATCCACACAGAGAGAGCGAATATATTTCCAACCAAGCGGTTGACCTCCAAGTGTATAGTCGTTGACCATGTGTTAGCGAGCAGCACCTTAGGTTTGGCGTATAATATGGGGGGGGCAACCTGGGGAATAACTTTTCTGTTTCTCACAGCCCTGCCTTATTTTCCTGCCACCAAATCTCAGGCCAGGAAGAGGGTGTGAAAAAACGCAGCCTTGTTAAACACCTGTCTCTTGCAAGGGCGGCAGAGGACAAGGTCAAGGGTTTGACAACTGAATGTGAGGGGCACCCGTCTTCATCCTGTAAGAAAAATGAGTTATGAAGCGCCGAACGGAGATGGGAAATGCTGCAGCCTAGAAACACAGCCTGCTGTGGTGCCGTGTGCTGTGGAAGCGGTGCTGACGCACGGGGTCCCTCCCAGACAGAGTGGAACTGCCCCATGGGGTGCAGAAGGCTGTCGTCACAGCTTTCTCCCAAGGAGCTGCCGGTCGATGAGTTCAAAATGTCAACGTTTCCATGACCAACAGAGCTCTTAATTCTTGCGCCACCAGAACCTTTTAGAATTGGGGGTACAGTCAACTCTGGGATCTGGTGAAGACGGTTACCCATGCTACACCATGCTTCAAGACAAAATTTCATTTATTTGTCCCTAGAAATAAATATTTCACCATATATAATGACATGCTGTTTTTGTGATTCAACGCTATGCTTTCGTGATGTTCAATTTGTAACTATGAAAATACATCCTGCATTCCAGATATCTGCATGATGATTCATAACAGTGCAAAATAACAGTGATGAAGTCGCAATGAAAATAACTTTCTGGTTGGGGGGTCCCCACCACATGAGGAGCTGTATGAAAGGGTCGTGGCACGAGGAAGGTGGAGAACCCCTGCTGTAGAAGGTGGACTGGGAAGGAAGACCCGGTGATCTACTGAAAACCCGCCAACGGAAACCCTATGGATCACAGCAGAGCACTCACTCAACGTCGTGATGAGAGACGAGGCCCCTGAGTTGGAGAGCTTGCTGAAACAATGGGCCAGGGCATGCCAGCCATTGTGAAGATCAGGCAGCATGGACGGGGTCCATCTGTCCCTCTGCTGGATGTCAGGTGGCCGTGAGCCATAGCTGAGTGCGCTGACATGCAGAACAACAGCATGCCAGAGTTATTGATTGGGGTCAACAAAGGTGCGGACAGGTTTATGAACCTGGACCGGCTTCCCATTTGGAACGTACGAACCACAAAATGGAGGTCCCAGGGGCAGAGAGCACACAAGGGGATGGGGGAAGGACCAGTAGGTGCCTGAGTCTGAGCAGGGCCCCCCCATCCCCTCTATGAATCCCAAGACCATGTCTAGGGAGCTTGGCCTTTGAGGCTGGTGTGAATCAGAACAACCGAGTAAGGGGCAGGGGTGGGGGCAGCTCAGAGCCAGCCTATAGGGAGGGGTGTGCCTGTACGCCCAACTGCCTTTGTTTATGCCTCAAGAGAAAATGCTGACCTTGTTCCGTGTCCTTGGTAAATTGGTGCCTGGCCCTATTAGAAGTTTGGGAATGATGGATTATAAGACCCCTAGCCAGCCCCTCTGTGTAATGCCTCCTTTGCGTTGTGCTGCAAGTTTGTACCCCAATTCACCCTGCTCCTGGCCCTCCCATTTTCCATCCGAGAGATAATTAACAAGTGCATGCACCGTAACCACTGGGGAGGAGAGTACCGAGCGGCGAATTGTACGCTCTAAGGGGGCGGATGTTACATTCAACAGTAATGACAATGTTACGAATCCTAAATTCCCCTAAAACTTGTCTTCCCAGACCTCCAGACACTTCACTGCTGGGGAAACTGAGGCACCAGGCCGCCCCCACCACCCGGGGCACGGCTCTCTAACTCTTCCGACTCGTCTGCTCCTGGGAGTCGTTATTGTTGAGTTGATTTGAACACGTGGTGGCCCCTGGGTCCAGACCGGAATCATGATCCGTGACTCTTGAAAACAAATCCCTAGACCTGCCCTCTAACGTGGCCCAGGGCGGGTTCAAACTGCTAACCTTCCAGCTAGCAGTGGAGCACCATCCAGGGGCCCCCTTCCTAAGAGTGTGGCTGAGAGGGGCCATCTGGATGTGTAGAGGTCCTAGCGGCACAGTGGGGCTGTCTGTCAGATGGCTTCCCAGGCTGTCATTTTTATAGAAGCCACTTCCGCCCCCTCTCCTGGGGCAGCTGGTCCCTAAGGGTAGTGATAGAGGGGAAACAAAACCCCACTACCCGAGGAAGTAATTTCAGGGGGTCTCATTTCTCCAGATGGTGTTGGCTATACGTCTGAATAAGATGGGATTCCCCGAGAGCTTTGGTGTTTACTCTAGCCAGCTGCTACCTTCAGCACAATGACAGTCAGGCCTTCACATCGTTAGCAGGTAGTAGCCTGGAGCTCTGGGGTGCAGTGGTTACCCGTGGGGCTGCGACCCGCATGGTTGGCACTTTGAGACCACCAGCCACTTCGAGGGAGAAAGACAGGGCTCCCCGTCCCCAGAGACAGTTACAGTCTCGGAAACCCCCTGGGACAGATCTCCTCGGTCCTGCAGGGTCACCATGTGTTGGTATCGCCTCAATGACCCTGAGTTTGCGTGAGTCGTCTATCTATTAAGAGCACACCTTGAGGGGTTGTGATTCATTTGAAAAAGCTAGTAGAAAAATCTTTAAAATGGTCTTCAACATTTAATTGAAAAATTTTAAATGTATGTCTTTAGTTACTTTCATGTAGCACCGATCGCTTGTGAACTCCAACAGGAAGTGGCTTGAAATAGGAACCGCACAGGAGGAAGTCTCGATCAGAAGCAAGTGAGCGCTCTCTGAAGACAAGCACCTACGCACCCAGAGCGGCTGCAGAGGCAGCCGGTGAGCAGACGAGGCTGGCCAGGCTCTGGGCAGGAAGATTGAATGTTTTGATATCGTCAGTTCTCCCCAAATTAGATTAATGAACTTCCAATCAAACTCCCAACAGGATGCCTTTGCAGCCTGACAAAGGGATTCCCATGTTCGTTTGGAAGAACACAGCGCTGAGAACACCCGAGGAAGTTTCAAACGGCAAAGAGGAGGATTCGATTTGCCAGCCATGGGGCTACATTGTCGGTCTCTCATATCTAAACGAGTGATTTACTTCACAAAGCTGCGCAGAAAGAAACAGATAGGCGCATCGTTAGCCGGAGGCCTGCGATACTTCAGCATGTGGTTGAAGTTGGCATTTCAATCCTGGGGAATGGGCAGACCATCCCACATATGCTTCTGGGAGAAGTTAGGCAGCTCTTTGGGACAAAAACAAACAAACAGCATTGTACGATCGCAGGCTATAGAATTAATCAACTCTAGATGAACTAGTAGGATCATTTTTTCCCTCTCATTTTAACCTTTTTTTT
>NW_022111314.1:3709089-3711085 GCF_000313985.2 Echinops telfairi | reverse complement strand
TGAGAACTGCTGTCTGTCCTCAGTTTGATCCCGTGTGGACGGGTCCTCCGAAGACGGCAGTGTTTGAGGCCCGCAGGCTTGACTCACGAAGCTACCCCCTGCTTGGTTTAAAGAAGATTTCAGGGAACAATTTTAGTCCCAAGTTCAAAAATGGTCTCAGGGCACTGGTTTGCAGGTTTCCTTCCGCCTCAGTGGCCCCGGAAAATCTGGAATTCCACGAGAGAATTTGACATTTGTTTCCAAAATTCCCTCCATTCTTTAAAAAATAAAGAACAAAAATCCAGAGTGAAAATTTTTATTGTGGAACAAGGGAGAAATACTTAAACGGAGGGCAAATTCAGGATGGGTCAAGAGGGCGGTCAGATGACCAGCTGTCCTGTCATACCGTGGTGCCATCTGCCATAATCAAGTCTCCGATCACTCTGTCAGGGGCTTCGTCCAGCTCTGCACTGAGGTTTGGGCTCCCGCTGTCCGGCACTGCCTTCTACAAATTGGGTATTCACAATGTAATCTCTGATAGCTTTCCCTTCATCATATTTGAATTTTGTAATTGTCGTCTTTGGATCCCATGGGCTGGTATGCTTCTTCCATGTGGACTTAGTTGGTACCTCGCTTAGATGGCTGCTTGTTTGCGTCCCAGCTGATCAACGCTTCTGCATCAGAATGGTCAGTCAGGGCAGTGGGGCACCCCCGTTCTTCTGGCCTCATGGCAGAAGAACCACCCATCCCTCTTCCTTCTTCCCCTTCCTCTGTGGCTCCAGTCAAATGGAGACCAGCTGGTTTACCTTGGATGGTGACTTCCAAGCTTTGAAAAGCCACAGGTGCCACCGAGTGACTAGGAGGTAGAACAGGTGTGCTGGACATCCGAGGTCCGCAAACAGGCTTGTCCTAAGAAGCCATGAGCCTGCATCTCCACACCAGGGAGCCAACTCTCAGGTGGTGTTTGGCTCCCCATGAGCAGCCCCCGCAGTTACAGTTCAAATTCGTTCTTCTTCTTGTGCGATCAGGTCTGGGTCCACATCATCTGTATCTGTATCTAGCTCTGTGGCTGTATCTCACAACATTTGCCCGTTCAGTTTTTTTGCTTGTCTGTAGCCAAGTGATGTCAATAAGGTTAATGGTCTGTGCCACCTCTATTGTAAAAGAAACCCGGGGCTTCATGAGCACCAGCCTCCTTCCCCCATCTCTCCTGCCCCCCGGGAACCACTCATAAAGGTTGGCCACTCTCCATGTTCACGTTCTGGTCTTTGTACATGGAGTGAGGTGGCCTAGTGGCGATCCTGCTGTGATTGGCTATTTCCCTCAGCACGATGTCTTCAAGCGCCTGCATCCGGCCACCGCCCTCTCTTTCTGGATACCTAGTCTTCTGTTTGTCTGTCAGTACCTCACGTTGTCTCTTGGTGGACCTTGGGACTGGCGTGGATCGAGCTCAGGCCATGTCCGGCCGGTGCTTCTGTTCACAAGGCTACTGGCAAGCCCTTGGGGTCTGTTCCTAGCAGCGGGACTGCTGGGCCACGTGGCAGCTCTGTCTTCCATGTCTGTTTTTGAGGAACGGCTCTGCTGGTTCCACAACATTCCCACCCGCAGCGGGAAGGGTCCCAACCCCCCACATTGTCACCAACGCTGCGATTTTTCTGTTTGGCTTCGAGGGGGTGAAATGGTGTCTTACCTGCTGTATGTGCCTGACGTGGTTCAGTGGTTCTCAACCTTCCTAACGCCGTGACCCTTCCTCATGTGGTGGGGACCGCCAACCATAACGTTATCTTCGTTGCTACTTCATCACTGTCATTTTGCTACTGTGATGAATCGTCATGGAAATATCTGATATGCAGGATGTATCAGGCAACCCGTGGGAAAGGGGCGCGACCCACAGGTTGAGAACCGCCGACGACATAGTGTATCTGTCATCCTACGCCCAGCTCAACAGGCCCCATCTGGCCATTCCTACACAGACATATTGTTCCGGCCACTCTCCTCACACGCTGGCCACATCTGC
>NW_022111314.1:3699948-3706952 GCF_000313985.2 Echinops telfairi | reverse complement strand
GACGGGGTACCACGCTCTGGCCCCAGAGTCTGTCCTTTGCACTCCCTCAGGAGCTCCCAGCTCTGTTCCCCCTGTTGCTCCGCCACACGCCCTTAGTGTTTTGCCTCGGCGTGGTGGGGTCAGACTGAGCCAACCCTGACACTGAGTCTCCAGTGTGGTCCCCCGTAGGGCCGTGGGTCAGTGAGGGCAGCCTGTCTCGTAGTAGGCTCAGCCATTTGGGCCACTCTGTGCATTGGCTGTTTGGAGCCGGGATTTCGCCCCCTAGGCTTGGCGGGCCAGGCTGTGCGCCACTCTCTCCTCCTCCCCCTTCATTTGCTCCTGTGTGCTCTGATCAGACATGCCCCTCTCCCCAAGCTGCAGCTTCAGGGCTGTCTCTGAAGCAAATTCTTCTGGCGGGAGGGGCAGGTGTCCATGTAGTTAACTTTTTATTGTGATTGGGTGAGAGTTGACAGGGCAGGTCATCGGTGCCACATCCAGCCGCAGGGACACGTTTTGGCTCCTCTCATTGGCTGCAGTCCTTACAGGGGACCACTCCTTATCCCACCTCCTGTCCGTGTTTCTTGGTTCCATCCTGCCTGCCTTCCTGCCCCTCCTCCACGAGGTCCTGGAGTCCGGGCTGCCCTTGTGAGCGCCCATGGCCGATGGTTCTCAGGTGTGTGGATCTCCTGGCGGTGGTGTAGTCCTGGGACACCTGTCTAGTGTTGGGTTGAAAACTGAGCCAGGGGGGTGGGTTCCTTGCGACCCACCTGACGGGTGGCTGAGGGCCGTTGTCTGCATCTGGCCAGGGAGCTTGGTTGTTTTTGACGATTTTGAGGTTTGTTCCACATTCACTTTCTTCCTCTCTAGCCAGGACCCTTTGGCCCAGCGGTTCTCAACCTGTGGGCCGTGATCCCTTTGGGGGTCGAACGACCCTTTCACAGGGCTCGCCGGATTCCTAACGGTAGCAAAATGACAGTGATGAAGTAGCAACAAGAATAATTTTATGGT
Source organism: Echinops telfairi (assembly GCF_000313985.2). Classification (NCBI taxonomy): domain Eukaryota; kingdom Metazoa; phylum Chordata; class Mammalia; order Afrosoricida; family Tenrecidae; genus Echinops; species Echinops telfairi. Next base: position 3,705,965 of record NW_022111314.1, on the reverse strand, counting down.
TGGGGGTCGTGGCATTAGGAAGGTTGAGGACCCCTGCTCTGGCCGGACCCTGTTCCATCCCAGAAGGCGGTAGCGGAAACCAGGCAAGGGGACTTTCTTTGATTTATGAGCGAACCTGCTAGTGAGCTGGGAGGTCGCTGTGGCTCAAGGCCCAAATAAAGGTTCCAGGTAGGAGCCTCAGGGTCCACGGAACCCGAGCCTCATGGAAGTGTGAAGCCTGCCCCACATCTCCCTCCCTGTCAGAACCCCCCTGATGAGGTCAAGCTCAGACGTGCGGTTGGTCCTCCCAGCCAGGCCATCCCTGGTTCTCCTGGCCTCTGGGTCTTGCTGTGGCCTTGCTCTGCATCTCTCCCGTGACTACTTACCAGGAGGCCGGAAGTCTGGCCTCAGACCGAGGTGGCTAGGAAGAAAGGCCTGGCCATCTGCCTCCAGTGACCCGGTCCTTGCCACCCCACCGAGCACACTTCTGTTCTGGGGTCGCGTGCCCAGCCCCTGAGGGCACCAGGCAGGCTCCGCGTGGCTAACTTCTCCTTCCCCGTCCCTGGGAGAGGGGCTGGAGGGGCTGGATGGGCAAGTGCAGGCCCGCATGTTTGCAGGCGCGTAATCTGTTGTCACAAACAACCGCAAGTCGGCGTGGGCGCCCCTGAGCAGGCGACGTCAGGCTGTTGAAACGGAACATGAGGAGGAGTGCTGGAGACAGCAGCCGGCTCGAGGCGGGAGGATGCACGTGGGGAAACAAAGGCGGGCTGCCCAAGGGCCTGCCCTTCACAGTGACAGCCGTGGTCCAGAGGGAGAGCTGGGAGCCTGAGACACAAACACTGATGTTGCAGTGGGGGACGGCGGGGGCACGTAAACAACAACAACAACGCAGACAGTCCCCGTGAGGAGTGGGACGTTCCAGAAAAGGAACAGCTGCCGAGAAAGAAGATGGCTGCCGTGCAGAGAGAGGAGGAAGGGAGTTCCCCTTGTCGTCTTCCTTGAAGCACCGCCACCATCAAGCATGGCCCCAGGGCCCCGCACGCGTGAATTTTGCCCTCCCGCCCTGCGCCTCCAGCCAGGCCCAGGTAGGGCCCCGCCAACACAGGTGGCTTTCAAGGGGCAGTATGGCTGGGAGTGGTGGGGGCACCTAGGGGCACGTACCCTCTTATTTTGCAGGAAGAGAGATAGCCTTGCACCTTGCAGGGGGAGACAGACCGTTTGTTAGACTGTGGAAGGGCCACATTGAAACCAGAGGCCATGCTTTAAATCGATGCTCGGACATCGGCAGGTTTTTTTGTCCAATGCAGACAATGTCAGCTGACTCTCTCTCTTATTCTTTTCTTTTCTAAAAGGCCCAAACGGAGGAGAGAACGCACTTTAAAATGATTACAAATAATATGCATGACAGCCCTGACATCACACACTGATGTGCATCGCCTCAGTCCCCCACCCTGTTCCCCATTCCCACCCCATTCTCAGGCAGAAAAACAAAACCAGGCAGCTGAGAAAAATCCACCTGGGAGGACCCCCCTTCCCCCCCTCCGCGCTCATCCCAGGCCACAGACACAGCAGGCTGCCTCACAGAGTTTCACTGGCCTTTGTTCTTGCTGGCAATTCATGGGGCGTAGCGCCCTCCCCGGCTTCTGAAAGCGCTGCAGCTGAGCCTCACCTCCCGGGAGCCAGCAGCGGGCGGGCGGGCGCTCGGCCCCAAGGAGGCGTGGGCGGCTAATGGCTGCTGCCCGGTGCCCGTGATGAGTCACTGAGCTGCAGGGGCGACGTGTAGGAGGGTGGACATGGAGAGGAGCTGCTCTCCGGTCAGGCCCGGTGACGTCAGTGTGGGGCCCGGCTCCGAGACCCCCTCCGCGAGGCCCAGGGCTGCTGAGCGGGGAACCGGAGCAGCCACGGAAGGTTCTGTTGCTTCGGGAGGTGAAAGTCATTTGCACTCTGTCACCAGAGACATAAAAAGTGACAGACCAGAACAAACACCGGAGGGCTGTGACTTGTCAGTACTGTGTCCCAGGCAAGACCGGGAGGGGATGGGAGACACTCCCCACGTCAGGCTCGCTGCCATCAAGGCACAGTGACCGTGTAGGACAGGGGGCTGGGGCATCTGCTCCTGTGGGTTTCCAAGGCCGTCAATCTTTATGGGAGTAGAAAAGTCTTCTTTTTCTCCCAAGGAGTGGCTGGTGGTTTTGAACTGCTGATCTCTCGGTTAGTGAGTAGATGGATATGTGGCCACTCTGCCCCCAGGGTCTCGGGAGTGGCTGCTAGCCAAGTACCAAGCGACTGGACTCCTCTCTGCACTTAGCGGTCACTGGCGTGGCCATGCGCCCCGCGAATGCAGTGGTTACGTGTTGGGCTGCAGTTCTCATGGTTGACAGTTTGAAACCACCGGCAACCCCTCTGGAGAAACACTGGGCTCTCTACTCCCATCATCAGTTCCCATCCCAGAAACCCACAGGGGTCGCTATGCGTCAGTATTGACCCCACGGCAGTGAGTTTGGTTTGGTTTGGTGAACTGGTATGGCAGAGACAGCATATGACACATGTCTCCCCGGCCACCCTTACTAGAACCAGGGCAGGGCAGGGACCATGCAGGTAGCCCTTGCAGCTGCTTCTCAGCCTTGGGGCCCCCTGCCCCCCAAAGGAAAAATGAAGTGCCTGGGTGCTAGCTGAGAGGACAGGGATTTGAACCCACCGGCCTCTCCTCGGGAGGAAGTTGTGGACATCTGCTTCCATAAGACTTCCGGCCTTGGGAGCTCTGTGGGGGCACTTCTGCTGAGTCCCAGAAGGTCGCTGTGACTCAGCACAGATTCCTTGGCAGTGGGCTTGATTCTGCTGCACCGAAGTCAGGCTTGAATAGTGCAGGCTGCTTATTCACATCTACCTGGGATGCGAGGTGCAAACTGCCCTGCACACTGTCTGCTTTCCCTCATTTACCTGGTTTCTCCTCCTGGCGGAGAAGAGTACCAGTCAACTGCCCCCAGAGCCCACCTCCCAGAAAAAGTCTTTGTGGATTCTGCCGGGTGAGGTGGCCAACTTCCTCCGTGAATGACTCCAGGCAAGCAGAGAGGGGCACAAAAAGTAACATTGAAATAATGCCACTGGTACGGGACAGCTGGAGCCACAGCCGGCTTCGAACACAGACCAAAGAACTAATGGGGTCGCATCTGTAGTTTTCGACTCAAAATCAATTCTGCGAGACGAATAACGGCAACAAGCACTCGCGGGAAGCAGGGCTTTTGTTTCCTTTGCGTGACTCACAAGCTTGGGGTAATAAGTGCAAAAATAGGATTTACCTACTGAATAAGAAAAAATAAAAATCCTGTTTAGAAAAACAAAGCGAAGCCGATAATTAAATATCCAGTCCCTTAAAGGGCAGTTTTAAAGTTGTCTCTTTTTTATTTTTTATGAAATGGGCTTTAATACATATTTTAATGATAAATAGTACAGGGGACGAGGTACCTTTTCCTTGCCTCAACTAACCTGAAGCAATTTAGTAATTAAAAAAGAAAACGAGTTAATTCCAATTCCGGTTGTTAGTCCTCCTTATGTATGATTATTTGCCAGCTGCTGCTGTGAAAGATGGAAATGGTTTTAATGAGTCACACTTGGTCCTTCCTGGCGAACTTGATACATGCTGCAGCCACCGGACGAAGCTTCCGTGTCAAATTAAAAACGACTCCGGCAACGGGCTATAGAACGCGAACCTATTTTATTTTCCGGCTGATTTTTCCCTCTAGCCCTTTGTGCTGGCAGTTGAATTGCAAATGAGGGACCGCTACAGCTCCTCCTGTGTGCTGCGTGCTGCAGTCCCCATCCTTTCGGTCAATAAAGTCTCCTGGCAACTGTCCTGGGGACAGTCCCGGGCCGTGCCGCCAACACAGAGCACGGCAGCTGTGCGTGCAGGGGCCCACCCCACGTCCATGCCACGGCGAGATGAAATCGAGACGGGGGGCTGCGTTGTGAACATTCTGAGGGAAATGGCGTGGCTGTTAAGGAAGGGCATGAAGACCCTGCGTGCCTAGTGGGGAGGAAGCTTCAATTCCCAGTGTCCTCACCACCGGGCTAGTCTGCAGTGTCTCAGGAGGGGGCCAAGAGAGTGTGGCGGGGGTGTCCCAGTGAGATCCCACTGTGCTTCCGGAGAAAGCCTCACTCAGCCACTGCAGAAAAAACAGCTCCACCCCCATTCTTTTTTAACAGTTCTGGAACATGGAACATATTGATGATAACCAGTCAGCTAGCTGTGGGATTGAAACCATTTGCAGTCTGCAATGAATGGGAAGATCTTGATTGCCTTTGAAGGGGAGGACTGGAAGGACACTTAGACCAGTCTACAAAGGAAGGCTTCTTAAGAACAGCCTGCTAAGTGTTCCAAGCTCTCCCGAACCTTGGCATCTGGTAGCGCAGAAGAGAACCGTCCATCTTCAGTCTTGTTGAGGATGTCAGTTTGGGCCAGAAAAAAAAATCACCAGAGCAAGTGTCCTGCTTGTCTGGTAGGTTAACGCCTGCCCTCTTACGATGATGAGATATGTATCAGAAATAGTCATCAAAAAACATTCAGAACAACTTTTTTATTGTGAATGAGGTGGGGACTTACATTTCAGACGTCAAGACACATTTTAAGATTAGGTAACACGATGCAGAAGTTGCAGCGTCTCCTCCCCGACGCCTTCCATGCAGTGGAGCATGACGAGCTATGGATAGTTGAGACCAGTGACCGTCGCGAAGCAGCTGGAAGAGTCAGTAGAAGCTTCTCCTGCGGCCAGCCAACCAGCACTTTCAAACAACTACACCGGGTGCATTAAAGGGCCAGGATGGCTGAAGCAGAGACATGGACAAAGGGATGACTTAGCAGTGACCAGAGCGAGTGAGCAGACACCCTGGGACGGCAGGACACAGTGGCTGCGTCAGTAACGCCTGGCGTGAGCCTCTCGTGCCATGGGCGTCCCAGGATGGGGATTTTTGAATGAAAACGACAGGGCCGTGGGGCACCTCAACATGGAAGACCAGAGAAGGAAAAGCGAGCGAGGCGGGCAGGCGGTAAGAGGAGTGAGGGCAACAGACCTCACGGACATGCTGGGAAGGGAGAAAGGAGAAAGCACATGAGGCAGAAGTGGTCTTTAAAGCAATGTCCCTGCGCCCGAGGATTACAGACCTCGCCGTAAAGCTCAAACAAGAGGCGTACCAAGAGAGCCACGTTTTGGACTGTTATAGGCAAACGCCGGAGGGGGAGAGAAGACAAGGGGGGAAATTAAATCAGCAAGCCGAAATAAGAAAGAAAGACAATGCAGACACCGAAAGATAACCCTTCAGATTTTCCACCACAGGCGCCACGGGAGTCAGAAGACCGCCACCATGTTTGGAGGGAAGACGAGTCTGCCGGCATCCTTTAGAAGGACGATCAGGAGGAACCTGCCCCACCCTCCCCACCTGACGACAGGCTCACCAGGCCCGTCTCCCACGGACCCACTGGGTGGGTCTGAAGGGTCAACTTTTGGCTGGCACCTGAACATGTGACTGCTGCACCTGCGGGGCTGCGTACACACCTGTAGATGAACAGACCCTACAAAGCGATGGCAGAGCCAACTGCCCTCACACTCTACCACGTGGACGGGTTTCACAGAGGCACTGTTGCACGCAAGAAGTCAGACCCGAAAGAGAGTCGGTGAAATAACCCCCCTGATGCGACGTTCCCTACTAATCTGAACTAGTGGATGGGGCTAGACATCCTATTTTCAGAGAGCCGGGGAGGGCGAGCGAGGGGACTTCCTGGGGCAGCGGAGAGGCCCTGCATCTTGATATGGGCGCTGGCTGCATGGAGAAAGACACAGTTCAACATCTGCCGAGTACCCTCAGGGTTTGGGGCACTGTGGCCTGTACCTCAGTGAGAAAAGAAGAAATCTCTTCAGAGACGTTTTTGATTCGCCTGTCCCTCTGTTCCTGACAGGTCTCACGTTGTCTTTTATTTGTTTTTGCTTGTCATGCTAACATGCCCACTTGAATCCAGTGTTACCCAAAGTGGATTGGGGGGGGGG